>NC_031971.2:41698110-41905610 GCF_001858045.2 Oreochromis niloticus | reverse complement strand
TCTGTCTGCGTCCTCGCGGCGCCTCAAAGAACAGCTGCTCCTTGGCTCCGGTGTTCACCTGCAGCAGCTTACCTGTAGAAGTAGCACAGGAGAGTCTGACACCACCTCACCGTCACATCAAAGCTGCAGCCTGCTATTAACGGAAAGTGTGTCCTGAAGGTGTCGCCAGTGACCGCAGCACAGGTGAGTCTCACCTCTGGAGTCCCAGTCGATGTGAGTGATGTAGCTTCTGGCTCCTTTGCAGATTCCGACTCTTTTACTTGTCAGGACGTTGTAGATGTCCACAAAAGAATCGTGCGAGGCCACAGCCAGGTACTTCCCCGCATCTGAAACACACACCTGACTCATCAACGACCCACCAGTGACCTTCATCCTGTGCCACACCTGCGTGCTGAGTTCAGGTACCTTGGGAGAAGCGGATATCTGAGATGAGCTCTCTGCGATGGTGAAACGTGACCATGTCCTCCAGCGTGTCAGCGTTCACCACCAGGAAGCTGCCATCATTTAGGCCGACCGCCAGAGCTTTCCCGTCCGGAGAGAAGGCACAGCACCGCCCACCTGACAGGAAACACAGCACAGGTAAGAAAGGTTTGAGAGCACGCCAAGGTTTCACATTTGCTCGTCTCACCTTTCTTGAGCTTGCGGACAGCCACCATGCGGTGATTGGCTGACAGCTCCCAGATCCTCAGAGTTCTGTCGTCACTGACGGTGGCGCAGACAGGAAGTAGAGGGTGTGCCGCCAAACCCCACACCTCGCCCTCCATGTGACCCTGGCACACACAGGTGTACAGGTGACTATGTCAGTGCACTGTAGTGATTCGATCTCAGTGAGGTGGGGGCGGAGCAGAAGAGCCCGTGACAGATTGGTAAAGTTAACTTACCTGCACCAGCAGCGTCATCGGCCCGCTCTTATCGATCTCCAGGATCTCTCCGTTCTTGGTTCCCAGCAGGATGTGACCATGGCCCAGGGTGATGGCTCTGATGGACGGGTTGTCCTCCAGCAGCAGCCCTGCTCAGAAAACACGACCGATCACCTTCAGGCGCTCTCACTGTTCAAAAACACCCCGATGCTGGCGTCCCCTACCTTTAGAGGACGGCGACAGGGCGGCGCGCTTGATGGCATACGTTTTCAAACATCTCTCAAACATGTCGTCCCACAGCTCCACGATGCCGTCTTTCCCCCCCGTCACAAAACCCTGGACACAGGAAGCAGAAACCCAAACAAGTCTATGGTTATGATTTTATTTTGAAAGGATCGTTGTCGTCATGCTTCCAGGTCATTCTGGCCCAGTGTTTTTGAGTTCTAGTGTTTTGTTGTTACATTGTATTCATGTTCTAGGTTCATTAGTTTGGGTTCTTGTCCACGTAGCCTCCCTGTGTGTGTCTGTGTCTTCTTCCCCTTTCCCATGTCCTCCTCCTCATGTTTCTCCTCCCTAGCCTGTCATGTCTCCCCTTTTAGCGCTCTCTCTCTGTCTCGACCCCCTCTAACTGCCCCCCCACCCCGTTATCTCTAATCCATCTCGTTTCCCTGAGCGTTCTCCCCTCTCAGCTCCCGTGGCATGTGGTGCGAGTGCTTCTTTCCCGTTTTACTTTGATAGTCTCCCGTCATGTTTCCCTGCCTCGTTACTTAGATCACCTTCAGCTGTGTTCCCTCCTGTGTTTAGTTTAGTTGTGTATCTCCTGCATCATAAAGCTGTGTTTTGAGTTGCGTCCTCTCCTGCCTGCAGCCACTTCTTGACAATTATCTTCAATCATCAATCATGTAAACGATCGTTTTCGTCCATGAGTGCTGCTCGTATTACTCCACCCTGCTACAGACTCCACCCTCCTCCACTTTAGATAACAAAGGATGAAGTGTCACCTTGTCCAGCGAGCACATGGCGAACACGGGGCCGTCGTGGGCTTTGATGGTCTTGATAAGCATCGTGTCTCTCCAGATGTAAACGTCTCCGTTCGTGGCTCCGGAGAAAACGAGGTCCTCGGATCGACCGTAACATGCCGACATCATCGTCTCCTGTTTCCCCAGGTTCCCGAAAATCCCACGTTTGAAGGTCAAACCGCCGCCTGCAGGACGGGAACGGATGTTTACAAGTATCCATTTAAAAAAAACGGTTTAAAGTTCACGTTTTATCAGAGCGTGAATAAAACCACCACTTGTGGAACAGCCCCATGTGACCCCTCCTACCTCGTTGAGCTAAAATGTGAATGCGTGTCAGGTTAGTTCCAGGTAAAGAGGAAACGACACCTACCTGAATGTTGCCAGAACTTGATGTGTTTCATGCCCACGGTCACCAGTTTGTCCATCCTGAAAGGATTGCTCTTCACCACAAAGATCTTGTCTTTATGACCCCTGCAGACACACACGAGCTTTCAGCCGATCAGCTCAAACACGTGAAACGACATGCAAACATTTCCCTCTGCACAGGAACCACTGTGAGAAACTGGGAGCTTACAAAAGGATGACCACCTTACGGCAGGACTAGCTGACTTAATCCAGGTGTGTTTACTAGAGATGGACCGATCCGATATTACGTATCGGTATCGGTCTGATACTGACCTAAATTACTGGATCGGATATCGGAGAGAAATACAAAATATAATCCGATCCATTAAATATCAAAAAAGCACCTCACAAAACTTGCGACACGGCGTAACTCTGCTCATAACCGTAGCACATCGGAGCAGTGTGCTCATGTGATTGAGCAGCTGTGTGTATTTGTAGCCTCGCTACCAAACCAGCATTTCATCTCCGAGGAAGTTATCCCAGAGAGAAGTAAAGCAAGTGTGTAAGTTCATCTCTGAATGTTTGTAAAGCGTTCCCATGTTAAGCTTAACAACCGATATATGGAGCGACTGCCTCTCTCTCTCCCTCTCCTGCTGCTACTTCAATCATGAAACTGATCAATGATCAGCTGATCGGCTTTTCTGTCACGAGTCCGTCTCTCTTCTTTGTTTTTGGCCCACTTTGCACCAGAAAGAGGAAACCAGCGGCTGAACAACAGCAGCACGTTTAAGCTTGATAAGCTGTTGTTAGAATGTATTTAATATTACTTTCTACACCAGGATCCTTTTCTACGTAGCTGACGGCTGGTAACTGTGCAGGGGCGGATCTAGCAAAGTGTAGCCAGGGGGGCCGATAGGGCATGAACAGGGAAAAGGGGGCACAAAGACATACTTTTCTTTCTTATTCTCATTTAAAATATCTAGCTTTTAATAAATAATTATCTGAATCTTACACCCAAAGTTTTAATCTGATGTAAAATGTATAGAAGTCCATTACTGTATATAGTAACTGTTAAGTCTAATATACCCTAGTAAGCTATAGTACTTTTTCCTTTGGGAAGGTACCATCTGTGCAGTCTGCAATTCTGTTGAAGAAAGATGTTGAATCTATTTAATTATTCTTGAAAAATAATTGATTTCTGTGCATTTTTTTTTTCACCCTGCATCAAATTAAAGTTGATTACATCGATTAAGCATCATGAGGTGGAGGGTGGGGGGTGGTTCCCTATTTTTCTTTGCTGGGAGTTTGCAACCCTATTAGTTAGGTTGCTTAATATTTCTGCTAAGTACTCTTTAAAATACCAGAATAGGGAGGATGGAGCAGGTTTAAGTTTATTAGATTGATCAGTGTTGCTGAACTATGAAATATTTTGGCTGCAGTGTATTTTTTACATACAGGTATAACAGAATAGCTTTAGTGTTGTTGTTTATTTAAACTTGAGGATGAACTTATACAAAATGCAGCAAGATATTAAAAAACAGTTTTATTGATTACAAAATACACTATATCGGATTCATATCGGTATCGGCAGATATCCAAATTTATGATATCGGTATCGGACATAAAAAAGTGGTATCGTGCCATCTCTAGTGTTTACCTGGCCTTGGCTAGTCTCTCTCCTTTCTTCCAGTCCCAGATGATGATGGAGTGAAATTCATCGATTCCCACTGAGATCAAACTCTTCCCATCAGCTGAGAGGCACAAAGAGAGGAGTTACATCAGAAAACAGCGTGAAGAAAGGATTGGGGACAACAAATGTTTCTACCTGAGCTAACCCACTGAGTTAGGGATAACAGGTGAAGGTTTATGGATAGAAATGTTGATGCCCAATGGCACGGCGTGCAGTCAGCTTACCTGTGAACTCCAGAGCACACACTCCCCTGTTGTGGTGTCCTTTGAGCAGCGACAGACACTTCAGGGTCTGGATGTCCCACACATGTATGGCCGGGTCTCTGCCCACCTGTACAGAGGAACAGCCAATCAGAAACCGTCTCAGTCTCGGAAACGGGACGTGCTGCGATCAGCCGGGCATACCTGTGCTGAGGCCACGTAGTCTTTGAGCGGGTGGACGGCGAGGCTAAGGATGTCATCGTCATGCCCGAGGTAAAACCTCTGGCTGTGCTGCAGCCGGTTGTAGACGACAGCGACGGCGGCCACGTGGTACACCACCTCCCCCGCCTGACTGTAGAACAGGTTGTTACGGCAGTCGAAGCCCCGGTACCTGCAGCAAACAGGAAGCAGCACAAACTGAGTTTTATTTATTTGGTGCTGGGGATCGCTCAGAGTGACTTCGGGACAAAAAGCGGCAGCTGTCTGGGATACTCCCGGATCACAGCCACGGGACCAGATCCATGTCTGATGTGGATAGTTTACCCGTGAACAAACTGCAGACGAAGCCCCTCCTCTGGAGCATTCTGCCGCTTCAGGGAACCAATCAGCTTCTTCTTGAGTTGTGGCAGGTCCTCCTTATACACCTGCAGACAGAGACAGGTGAGTCAGACAAACGGCTTTTTGACTGCAGGTGGGAGCGTTTGTTTCCCAGTCACCTGACGTTCATAGCTGGTCTGAGCTTCCTGTTCGATGTCTGAGTCGAGCTCCGGCACATCTGACACGTCTGAGTCCGACTCGCCGCTGTTGGAGTCGGCGTAACCCTCTGAAGACACGGCACGGGTGAAAAATATGACTCAGCAATAAGCAGAGGTGATGCTGAAAAACTAGTTCATGCATTTATTACTTCCAGGCTGGACGACTGTAATTCATTATTATCAGGATGTCCTAAAAACTCCCTGAAAAGCCTTCAGTTAATCCAAAATGCTGCAACAAGTGTCCTGACAGGGACTAGAAAGAGAGAGCAGATTTCTCCTGTATTGGCTTCCCTTCATTGGCTTCCTGTTAAATCCAGAATTCAAAATCCTCCTTGTTGGGTCTGTGCTTCCACAGGCCCCGCTGGTTTAGAAACTTATTTCCATTAACGACAAGCAAGGAAACAAGACGAACAGCTTTTACTTGCCAGCAAGGGAAACTGGTCGGAACCAGGCTCTTGGAGCTGAACGCTCCTCACCTGTCTCCTAGCCAGCATCAAATAAACAGCCTTCCTTGCAGCCTTTTATTGAAAACACAAGCACCACCCATTGTAAAACCCCCCTATGGTCACAAAAGATAAGGCACTATGTGGGTATGTGTGCGCATGTGCAAACATGTGTGTGTGTGTGTGTGTGTGTGTATGTATGTGCGAGAATGTGTGTGTGTGTTTATGTTTGGGGGTGCGTTTGTTTGACCTCCTGCCCACAAAAGGATCATAAAAGCAGGAAGCTTACTACACAAGGAAACAGAACCTTCAGATAGGATGTCCCTATAATAAAACACTTCAGCCTCCCCCACCAACAGGCTGGCTGGAGAGGTGATCAAAGGACTGTCTTTGATCCTGCTGCTTGAACTAAAATTTAAGTAACACAATGACAGCATTTAACAATTTGACTCCAACACTGCTCCTCACATACAAGGTCTTAAATAATCAGGCCCCATCTTATCTTAATGACCTTGTAGTACCATATCACCCTATTAGAGCACTTCGCTTTCGTACTGCAGGCCTACTTGTTGTTCCTAGAGTATTTAAAAGTAGAATGGGAGGCAGAGCCTTCAGTTTTCAGGCCCCTCTTCTGTGGAACCAGCTTCCAGTTTGGATTCAGGAGACAGACACTATCTCTACTTTCAAGATTAGGCTTCAAACTTTCCTTTTTGCTAAAGCATATAGTTAGGGCTGGACCAGGTGACCCTGAATCCTCCCTTAGTTATGCTGCAATAGACGTAGGCTGCCGGGGATTCCCATGATGCACTGGGTGTTTCTTCTTCACTCTGTGTTTTTACAGGACATTCTGTACTTTTGTCATGTGTGCCAATAAGTTAGCTCGAGTTTTCAAATGGAGAAAGTGCGAGGCGTGACAAAAACAGTGATTTGGGTCATTATGAATAATTTGCAGCTGCAGGAGGAGACTGGATTTGGAGACCTGATTCTTATGACCTGCAAAGACTTTAGGATGATAAAAGAGTTAAGCTCAGTTTGTTGATTTAGTTTAACTGCTAAAAAGTTTCTGGGAGGTCAGCACCGTCATCATCTGCGACTAAAGGTAAGCTCTGCGTCACCTTGTAGGAGGGGCTCCAGAACACCGTTCATCACACCTTCGGGCAGGAACCTCCACTGGAAGACGGCGTGGTCGGCACCACCGGTGCTGATGACCCACTGCAGATCGCTGGACCAGCGAATGTTGGTCACATGGGCAGAGTGACCAATGTACTTCTTAAATTTGGCCCCTGTGTGATGTTAGAAACACAAGAATAAGAACGTACATGACTACAGAAACGTCCTTATCAAATCTATTCTGTCCTAAGCCTGTAGCTCCGTGTCTAATGGTAAATGGCCTGTATTTGTATAGCGCTTTACTAGTCCCTAAGGACCCCAAAGTGCTTCATCCACCCATTCACACACACATTCTGACAGAGGCGCCCCAGGGTGGCTGGGCGAGGCTGCCGAACACTGGCGCCACCGGTCTGTGTCTTGATGACACAGAGGGCCCGGTGAAGTGTCTTGCCCAAGGACACAACGACCGAGACTGTCCGAGCCGGGGCTCGAACCGGCAACCTTCCGATTGCAAGACGAACTGCCAACTCTTGAGCCACGATCATCCAGTGACTAAGACTCAGAATTAGAACGACCTCAGAGGTCCGCCACTCAGCCGGACTCTGTGGATCCTCAGTAAAAATGTTATCGGCATGCATCAGTCACCTTTCTTCAGGCAGGGGAACCTGAAGAGCTTGACAAGGCCAAGGTCATCGCCAGCCACCAGCACGGCGCTGCTGTAGTTGGCGTCCACAGAGTTTACGTTGGTGACGTTGGAGTATTTGAGCCAGATGCCGTTTACCTCCGGCCCAACAACTCCGGTCCACGTCATCCAGTGGATCCCCTTCGCCTCCTCTTTAGGAACCAGCTTTCCCGCTGCAGGACAGGGAAAGGAGGCATGTAAGACCCACAAATCTGCACCATCAAGTGCCACAACTGGTCCCAGGTAAGGACAAGTGAGCTCCAATTAAGGCCAAAACCTGAGTCTACAAGTCAAGTCTCAGGTGTTCCTGTGTACCTGGCATCCTGTAGAAGAGCCGCTCCCCAGCACCGTCATTGGTCTGCAGGAAGCGGCTGTCGACCGACCAGTCCAGGTGGGTGATGAAGGAGGCGGAGCGGCTGCACTCGCCTACCTTCTTGTACCGCTGTGCGACGGCATACACGTCCACCATCCCATCATTGGATCCCACCGCCAGGAAAGAACCATCCGGAGAAAACTTCAGCTCATGGATCACTTCCTTCCTGTCCTTGATGTGCACAACCTCCGTCATGTCCCTGCACAAACACACGCATTAGCCCGCCTCACTTACCGGAGCACGGATGGTAAACCACCATCTTAGCTTTTTAACCCCGCCCATTTCTAAGAACCACAGCAACACACGCCGATTACGTTTAACCTGCTTAAAAACCGCTGTCACATAGCAGGAAGTGGTCTTTATCACAAAGAGACCAGGACCTGATTGTGATCAGTGGGGTCCATTACCTGTGACCGTTACCATAGAGATTTAGGAAGCGCGAGGCCGCCAACAGTTTTCCACGTCAGCATTTGTTAACGCAGACGTCAGCTTCCCCGAGCTCACTGCTCACAGATCTGCTTTAAGCTCCTGTTTAATTTGAGGCGATAACACACCTGTACATAATCTTATTGACAGGTAAGAGAGGTCACCTGACACGCAGCACCGTAAACGAGCCATCCTTCATGCCCAGAGCGAGCTGAGAGCCGTCATTGTTGAAGGAAACGCTTCGAACGGACTCCTCCATGTTGCAGCGAGCCAGCAGAGTGTGGTCAGGAAGACTCCAGAGCCTGAGACACACAGGTGAGCAACGCGTTAGGAGAACAGCAGGTGAGCGGGAGAGCGGGAGCAGTCTGTGGGGACAGTGGCACGTTGGACCGACCTGACGGAGCGGTCGTCACTCCCGGTGACAGCGACGGGCTGTTTGGGGTGCACGTCCAGCGCCCACAGTTCGCCCTCGCTGTGACCCTGCATCAGTAGAACTGGTTTGTCCCGGTCTCGGACCATCACCTCGAAGATTTCACTGTCCTGAGTCCCGGCCAGGATCCGGTCGGCCTTCCAGCACACGCTCCGGATCGACAGACCTGAGACAGGAAACAGGAAACTCTGGGACGGGCACCACCAATCACAGAACTCACATTTAACAAAAAAGAGAAACTTGGCCAACAGAAGCTGGACACATTGTTACTCACTCTTATTTGGCCTTACACAAAAATCCATCAGTAAGCTTCAACGTTTCCAGAACTCTGCTGCCCGTATTATCACGAGGACTCCCTCTACCAGCACCCCTGTCCTGAAGCAGCTTCACTGGCTCCCGGTCAAATCTCGCAGTAATTTTAAAATACTCCTCTACACATTTAAGGCTATTCATTCTCTCTCCCCACCATACCTCTCTGACTTGGTTCAGATCGCCGTCCCATCCCGGTACCTCAGATCCTCCTCTTCCCTTTCTCTTTCTGTTCCTTCCTCTCGTCTTGTATCGACTCTGGAATTCCCTACCCCCTGATATCACTTCATTCCCTCTTTTTAAGTCCAACCTCAAAACCCACCAATTTAAAATTGCCTACTCCATATAGTCAGTTTTATTTGCTGTACCTGTGTCCTTGGGTGTTTTGAGAGGCGCTTTTATTATTATTATTAAATGTGATCGCATGTGTGATTTGGGAATTCCGGGTGTCCCAAGAAGATCCGGCATCTCTGCCAGAGCCAGGTGAGCAGCAGGTAAGACTCAGGCTGCTGTAGATTCATTTTCTCTGAAGCACTGACGACGTTTTTGCTGCTGCTGTGATTGATCAAATACAAAACCAAAGCAGAGGTGACCCTGTTCAGGTGGACCCCTGAGTGACCCCGGTGTGACAGAGGGGACCAGATCAGACCTTTGTAGCCCTGCTCCGCCTCCCTCAGGTCGATCTTGGTGATGGGTTTGAAGTCCACATCCCACAGTCTGATGCAGCCGTCTCGCCCTCCGGTGGCGAATCCTTCCTCACAGGCGTGCATGCTGAAGATCCCCGCCTGCAGAAGAAGAACACATTTCCCATCAGCCCCTTCCCAGCACAGGTGCAGCTGTGGGTTAATCACCTGCTCGGGGTTAGGTCAGCCGTGTTTTATCCTCACGTTACCTGGATAAGAAATCTGTTCATGTTTTCTGCTGAAAGCTTTTCCATCAGGGTGGATACTGCTCTCGAGCTCCACCTGGTTAACAGGGGAAGCTGTGTGTGTGTGTGTGTGTGTGTGTGTGTGTGTGTACCCCGTGTGCAGCCTGTACAGTCCTGATCAGCGTGATTCCTCGCCACACGTAAACGTCCCCGTTCAGAGCGCCGGAGTACGTGAGCTCGTCTTTGGCCGCAGAGACGCACAGGATGGTCTGCAGGTCACCCGTTTTCCCAAAAATGCCTCGCTTCGGAGTCAGAGCATTCCCGCACAGAGTCCAAAACTACGCACACAGGAAACAGAGAGAAAGCAGATTAGCACAGGAAGTGGTGCCAGCCATGCTGGTGTGCTGAGTACGTTAGCAATGGCGAGCACTAGCAGGACCATTTCAACCCCACACAGGACTGTGCAAAAGTCTTGAGCCCCCCCACACTTCTTTATATGTTGCAGGAAAATGAGAATCCGGTTTTTACAACTATAAAAAGCTGTGAAGTATTTGGTGTGACCCTGAATCCTCCCTTAGTTATGCTGCAATAGGTGTAGGCTGCTGGGGGATTCCCATGATGCACTGGGTGTTTCTTCTTCACTCACTATGTGTTAACAGACCTCTCTGCATTGAATCATACCTGTTATTAATCTGTCTGTCTTCCACAGCATGTCTTTATCATGTCTTCCTTCTCTCACCCCAACTGTGAGTCAACATCTGAACATTACCTGATGCTGCTGAAGTTTAGCAGAGCAAAGTTACCTAGTGAGGGGCAGCTCAAGAGTTTTGCACAGCTCTGTACGTGACAGAGGTGTAAGGTCAAAATCATCACCAGGTTTAAACTTCTCCTGTACTTTTCAGCCGCACATCGTCCACTGCAGGCGGGATGATGTATGGCTGATCCCAGCACCCACAGCTGGCTGTGAACCCCTCCGTCATATGACCACCCAGGTGCTGCCCCACCTTGATGTGCTTGACTCCGCAGCTGACCAGCCGGCCGGCCTGGAACAGATCCCAGCACACGTCGAAGATCTGTGGGAAAAGCGAGAGCAGCGTTACTCCTCAGGTACGCCTGCAGATAAACGCGTGAGCAGCGGCACGTACTCTGTCCGAGTGTCCGGTGGCCGTGGCGAGGACACGTCCTCTCCTCCAGTCCCAGACGCACACCGTGTTCTTGGCGTCCAGGCCGACCGAGGCCAGTTGCTATGGCAACAGAAACAAGGAAGGAACGTGATTGGACGATACCTTTACGATGAAACGTAAAGGTGACCCACTCGCCTTCGCCTCACTTCCTCTCACATCTCCTGCTCTGGCCACGCGCGTTCACACTAAACATAGAGCTCCTACTAATGAGTTCAGTGTTTACAGTAATCTCTGAACACTGGGTCAGTATGATGTCACAGAGAGCCACCAAAAGCCCCACCTGCTTGCTTGCTTGCTTCTGTTGATGAGGTTCAGCCAATGAGAGGAAAGTTATCTAACAGCAGGAGGAGCTAAAGCAGCTGGTGTCAGACACAGGAGGATTATTCTGAAGCGTGACTCATACAAAGCTGCTGTAAAACCGCTCCTGCTGATAAAGTTTCAATTCAAAATCAAAGATTAAATTTTTTTAATTGTTAAAACTTTAATCTGAGACGGGCGGTTAGAGTGTCGGTGACATCGTTACCTGTCCATCAGCATCGAAGGCAAGACAGGCCACTCCGTGAGTGTGGACGTCCCGCAGGATGGAGACGGTCTGCATGGCGTACGTGTCCCAGATACAGATGTACGGGTCCTTCCCCACCTGACCTGTCGCCACCTGGATCTTATCAGGATGCATGGCCAGACTGAGAAAGGAAGAAGAAGAAGTCAGCAGTTCTGACACCGATGTCCATCACAGCGACCGACTGCTGAGATCGACTTCCTGTCTCCACACTGTGACCTCATCACCAGGGCTGACCTCGCAGCTGCTGCTGAAGCTTTTAATCATTCAGCAGCCACCCGGCTCCACGCTAACAGCCATCTGTGAAGGGGGGCGGACACGCAACAGCACACGCGTGTTCACCAACACGCCTCAGGGCTGGTTTTTGTGATGGTTACAGACATGCAGTGGCTTTCTGTTTTTAAAGGTCCTCCAATCAAAGAGTCCCATTAAAACAGCTGAACTGGGCATGAGCGCCCCCTGTCTGCAGAGGATCACAAAGACTGAAGGAAACCTAAAAGCAGGCAGATTCCAAAGGAAGTTCTGAACTGTGTTAAAGCTGAAACAAAATGCTGAGCAGGAGGAAGTCAGGACGAATTTAAGCACACGGGTTTGACGTGTCGCCTCAGATCCAGTGAACACTGACAAAGTGCTGCAGGGCACGTAAACACAACAGCTGACACAACAGTTTTCCCCTGGACTCTGGCTCTCGCAGCTATTAAAGTTTCCACACTCACACGATGCCACTACCTGCAGCTCTGCCGTGGACAGTGGCAGATTCTCTGTTGTAAATTAACTCTACTCTTTATTTTAATCCTGAACCCGACTGTGCAGACCATCAAACATCTGTCACCCCACGAGCATACCCACATAATCCGTTATAACACCAAGAATGAGCAAAATTCACAAAATAAGCTTCATGGTTGCGTCAGTCACACCTAAAACCTGAGACCAGAAACCATCACTCAGGTGTTCACGGAGCTCACATATCAGCTCCTTTTCGCACAGACTTCTATATAAATCGGGCCAGAGGAGTCGCCCTCTGCTGGATGTTCGAGAGAATGCCATTCTAAGTATTTACGTCCAATTTCCATTCTCAGACTAGCTTCAGAAACCCCTTCCAGCTCCTACAGGGGTACACTGAGATGTTCCCAAACCAGCCGAGACGCCAGGGATCTACCCCAGGGCCTCTAGGTGACACACCTCCACAGGAGGGTCCAGGTCAGACTCCTCTCTACTCTGAGCTCTACCTGAAACACCAAACCCTCACGGCAACTCTGAGTCTGAGCCTAGACACCTTCAGAGGGAGCTCGTGGTCACAGGTGAGCACAAGGACGTAGATCTAGCAGTAAACAGATCGCTTAACTTTCAATCCGTCTGTCGACCTCCTGCTCCACCCTCCCCTCACTGTGAACAGACCCTGGGAAACCTAAACTCCTCCTCCATGTGAGGGAGAACCGAGACGAGGGCCTGAGACCATCAAAGCCGAAATCCTTCATCATCTGTATCCGTTTAGAAATTCTGTCATCTCTGACAGAAATAAGAACAGAATCGTGAGGTGAAGCCCAACAGGCCCGGATACCCCGCACTCCTCAAGCGCCCCCCACAGGACACCCCAAAGAATGCAGTCGAATCAGCTGGGTAAACTCCTCGAGAAGTCCAAGAGCTGTTCTACGGCCCGAACGAGAACCACACCGGTCCTCTGAATCAGAGGTTCTAACTGAACCTTCTCTGGACATTGAATCCAGCGGCTGATGGACCGACCTTTAAATCCTAAAACCCGCCTACACGGGGTCAGAGTTCACCAGCACCGTCACAGGGTTCCTCCTCACCTGATGATATCGTCATTGTGTCCCAGGTAGAACTTCTGTGTGTGCTCTCTGGTGTTGTAGACCACGCCCACCCCGGCCACGAAGTACACCACTTCTTTCCCAGCTGTGTAGTACAGGTTGTTTCGGCACTGGTGGCCCCGGTAACCGTGGATCCACTCCAGCCTCAGCTGGCAGCGCGGCGCCGTTTTATCCGACATGTCTGTTCAAACCTGCAAACTTGAACATCCACAGAAAAACTGTCTGAGAGAAATGTATCATCTGCTGGAGCCGCTAACGCTGCCAGGAACTGCCGTCCATCCCTGTAGTCCCTTTGCCTACACTTCCCATGATTCCCGAGACAGCTTTGGCACGCTCACTAATGTGTCAGCAGGAAGGTTGTAAGGGTCGTCTTCTGCGCTTTTCACAGTAAAAATCCCGAGCGGAGTCAGCGCCAGGGCCAGAAACCACTGACCTACACTTGAACACACCTGCTCACCTGAAGACTGGCTCAGGTGGATTTTATGATGATGACGAGTGCTGATGAGATAAAATCAGTGTTTGCTAAATTCCGACGACCTGAGAAAAAAAAAAATCACAGAATTTCAAAATCATATAGATGAAATTAATCTGATGAAAATTTAACAGTGAGTTTATGTATTTTAACTAAATAAACGGCGCCGGTCTAAACCCTGAATCTGACGTTTCCAGCTTCCAAGTCCGACCTCAGAGACACTCCCGGTAATTCAACTTCGCGCTGTTTGCGCGCGTTTTAATTCCGACCCGCAGCAGACAGACCGGACCGGGTCACCGTTAGCGGTTCCTCCCGGCCTCCGTCCGTCAGGCGCAGATTTAAATCACAGCAAATCCTCCGCCGTCAGCGCCGATCCGCAGATTACTGCGCACATCTACCCGCGACCGTCCGCACCCGCGCGGATCGGCGCTCCTGCTCGGGCCCCGGTCACCAGCAGCCCGAAAACCGTGAAAAACGGCGACCCGAGAACGGAGCGCTAACGGGACCACCGAAAGCATCAAGCCGGAAACCGTGAAACCCCGCGCTTCCCGTGACCACCTTCAAAATAAAAGCATCAGATACATAGCGTCGCATTTATCGTTCATTCATCGCAGGACTGGAGCAAACACGAGCTCTTCTCTCCGTTTGTGACTAAGAGACACAAAAATAACGAAAAACACCTGAGAGGTCATGACGTCACACAGGTGCTTCAGCTTCTTCACTCATGATGAGGGTTTACATCTTTAATAAAACCTTTCATTTATTTACCCCGTCATTCACTTCAACTTCAGTAAAGCTTAAATGATGTAATGTGTCTTTGTGACCTTTACAGTCAGACGTCATCAGATGCTGAGAGGAAGTCAGACTTATCTGAAAGCATTTTTCCAGCTCAGCAAATATAAAAGGAAGCTAGTTTCTCCTAATGGTCTTTATATGGTCCAATACACAGCAATGACCCAACAGCAACCAGCAGCTCCCAGACTATGGACAACCTCATCTGGTCTGAGGTCACCACCTGAAACTTGGTCAGCAAGGTGCGCATGCAGCCGATGTGCGTATCAGGTGTGAGTCCGTAATCACGTGACTGCAGCTCATGCAGGAGTCTGGTTTAGATTCTGCAGCAGTTCTGCAGCCCTCGGCAGGGAGGCGTGCACACATCAGCACCTTTTTAAAAAAAAATATCTCACAGTTTGATCCAGTTATGAATCTGACATTTTTATTAACAACATAAAGACTTTTATTTTTTAATCTTTTATTCCCAAGAAAAACCTTTACCTGCACAGACATCTAAATGTTTGTAGGAAAACACACCTGTACTTTAAACTCACAGTTTTTCTCCGTGATGAACAAACACCTCTGAGCTCTCTGCACGCTTTCTAAACACTTCTCTACCCTAAAACGCAGTTTGCGCATGCGCAGGGCGGTAGTAAATCTGACGCTTAATCCGATTTCTTTTTTTTTTTTTCCAGAATCCTCCGGTTTCTTTTGAAGGTCAGTTTCCGGTTTTCCTCGCGGTCACTTCCGCGAGCTTCCCGCCTCTGAGCAGGTACGGTCTGATTCAGTGTGCAGCCGCAGTGCATGCTGGGGGTTGTAGAGTTTTTAACTGCATCCATGCCACATTAGGCGAGATTTACCTGAACCCTCCAATGGGAGCACAGAGCGTCATCACTGGGCAGAAACTATAACTATCTATAAGTCACCTGTCTGCTCTAACACCTGCAGGCCAGAACCAATGAATACTTTAGTGAACCTGGAGATTTAAAAAGGAACTGCCCCCAGCATTAAACCAGGGACCAGCTAAAGACCCCCCCCCCCCCCACCCACACACACACACACACACCACAGAGGCAGACACACACGCAGACGGGGGGGGGGGGGGGGGTCTGTGTGTTTTTTCTAACTGAGCACATGCAAAGACAACAGGAAGCTACTGAGTAAAGGTTAAAAGCTTTAATGACATCACACATATGTGACAGAGAGCTTAAGTCTACAGGTGCAGGTTCATACATGAGAAGCTGTAATGATCGAAGGTCGGCTAAATATCGGCGAGCGTCTTCATTCCTATTGGTGCAGTTCTGATTGTGCAGGACAACGGCGGGGCTTCCATACATGTTCGCTACGATAGATCTACAGTGACGGGGCAGCGCGGGTATCAAAGAGCAGAAATCAGCGCGGTGCGAAGAGCTGACGACGAGCGAGCAACCTTCACCAGTCTGGATCTCGCTCCCGTCGGCGGGACGGCGAGCTCCCTCCGCCCTCGCCGACACCACCTGAGCAGAGATACAAAAGAAGGAAGTCGCATTTTCACGCTCAGGTCGGAGCCTGACGAAGCATGCAGGTGGACGTTTCTACATCACAGCCTCCTCAAAGGCGATTGGCTGTCTGACAAAAACAACATGGCTGCAGAGAAACGAAAACAGAAATCATAGGAATGAAATGCACTGTTGGTCCAATTTCTCCGCGGCAGGAAACGGCGTCTGTGACGAGGAAACGACAAAAAATAGAAAAATAACAAATTTCAGAGAATAAAAAACAAACAAAAACAGAACGTTAGCGTGTGGTCCCTGATGATGTCATCAAAGAAAGAGCGGGATGCAGTGATGATGTCACGGCCGGTAATGCACACGGCGACAGCGGGCTCATTCGCCGACGATGACGCGGCGTTACATCAGGCACTCCGTCTCGCTGCCAAACGACCGACACGCGAACAAAAACGCAGAACAAACAACAAACAAAAACGAGGCAACGGCGCGCTTTGGAGAAACGCTCCTTTGCTCCTCGTCTCCACCGCCTCAGCCTCTGGGATTGGCTGATTTTAAAGGTGAACCATTCAGCGGGGAGGACTGAGGCTCGCCTCAGAGAGGCCGCGGTTTCACCCACTCCAAGTCGACCTTCAGGAATCTGGCGGCACTCTGAGGTGGCCTCCAGTTCTCCCTGGCTGATGGCAGCCCGTGAGAAATCAGGCGCCTGTAAATGTGGCGATGGGTGCGTCAGAGCACCCGGGCGGTTTCGCCAAAGCGCCTCGCCGCTGCGCTCTACTGCTTCTTTTTGCTGAACAGGCTGAAGCGCTTCTCCTTGTCTTTGTCTTTGTCCTTCTCGCGCTTTCCAGGACTCGACTCGGTGGTGAGCGTGACGGTGGCCGGCAGCGTGTGAGCACGCCCGGAGGCGGGCGTGCCGGGGCTGCTGCCCTGGATGTCAGAGCGGTCGGCGGCACCGGCATTCAGGATGGCCTGGATCCAGGTACTCATCTCCTCCTGCGGAGGCACGTAAGCAGTTAGAAAGCAGGAACGCCACACAGGTGAGCGTTTCCACGAATCTGAGCGAAAATCATACTCACCTCGTCTTTGGCTTGGAACAGGTACTCGTTTCCATCAGCGATTCTGAAAGAGCGAGAGGAAGACAGACGTGAGCGGAGGAAACCGTACAAACGCACCGAACATTTAGCCTCAGGTTAAAGAACAGAGGTTAAAGTGCCGGCTGTGCTGAGATACACATCCCGGTGTGTTTAAGCGCTCAGGTGATCAGCCTTCTTTGGACCAATGACGGTCACCGGGCGAAGTCTGAACAACCCTCACCCTGACAACCAATCACAGCATCAGTCCTTGCAGGCTGCAGCTGTGATTGGGCTGACAAAAAAATGAGGCAGAGGAGGCGGAGCTACGTCCTAATGTTGCGGCTGAGAAATGTGTTGGTGAGTAACCATGGTAACGGGATGCTGTCAAACAATAAAGATGCCAGGTGGTTGTTGTAACGCTCAATATCTGTGTGTGTGTGTGTGCCTGTGTGTGCCTGTGTGTGTGTGTGTGCCTGTGTGTGCGTGTGTGATGACGTCTACATGTGTTATTGATGCGTACGCTGCGTTTAGCTCTGACGCTGTGAAACAGTAAAATCAGCTGATCATTACATCAAAAATGAGATCAGGAGTTTGATTGGCTCGGCCACGACAGGTGACCTCAAATCAAAGCTGTAGTTTTTTCTCGTGCAGCTTTAACAGAACCAGGAAGTGAGCCCAGCACACCTGACAGGTCACATCAGAGGTTCTGTGACATCATCACTGTGATACCGGCTCACATATGCAAATGAGAAGGATTACTTTATCATATATTATATTCTAAGAACATACGTTCAAACAAACGGAAACTTTCCAGTTTCACGGAGATGCTGCGACCAGCGGCGGCGTTTAATGTGAGGCGTGTTCAACTCGTGTCCGGACCACACCTGACTTCCTGCCGCGCTCTGTACCTGAGTTTGAAGACGTGTTTCTTCTTCTTGTAGTCCGAGGCGACATCACACGTGGCGTCCTTCAGGCTGATGGGGAGCTCGTTGTGGTACGGCACGCCCTGGCTCGCCGCCTTGCCGTCCTTGTAGAAACCCATTTCTTTGTTGTTGATGATGCAGTACACGTTGTGCCACGACCTGCGAATCACACAGCAGCGGGGTCAGGTGACGTAGCTGCGTTCGAGGCACTTCCTGCGGGGCGTGGAGCTCACCTGTTGGAAGCCTTCTTGTTGTGGCCCTCCCACTCGTGTTTGCGGTGCAGCGGTCCCTCCTGGGGCGAGCAGGAGTCCCGGTTCGTGGTGGGCAGCGTGGTCGACTGACTTTTAACCTTCCTGCCAGAGGTGGGCGAGGGGGCGGGACTCGGCTCTTTGGAGCTCCGTTCGGCAACACCGTTCACCAGCTCTCCATCCTCCACGCCGTCCTGCGCAGGTGGGGTTAAGCAGCAGCAGATTCAGTTTAACACCACAGAAGAAGAAATATTAGCTGTAAATACACTTTAAAAAGAAAATAAAGGTGAAGCGTGCGGCGTGCTTGTGTGCGGCAAGGTTAAAGTTTACTGACCCTGGGAGAATCCTGGTCCGAGGGCGGTCCGTTCTGATTGACGGCGCTGCAGAAACACACACACACTTGTTATTGTCACGCTTTTACTTACACGGCGAGCGTTACGAGACGTTTGCAGTGCTTTCACCTCTGCTGCGCCTCCTCCTGCTGAACTTCCACAGGCTCCGGAGATGGTGGCTTCCTCCTCCTCTCCTCCTCCTCCTGCTGCCTCCTCACATCCAGCAGTTCCAGCTGGAAGAGACGTGTAAACATCATTATCATCATCATCATCATCATCATCATCACATTCCTCCTCACCACCCTAACTGCCCCCCCTCCCCCACCCTCACCGTAGTCAGCCTCTCCAGGGCGGAGAAGCGCTCCTCCCAGGTGGCGGCGGACTTCTCGAAGGCCTCGTGGCGTTTGATGAGCTTCTCGACCTCATCCACGCTCTGGCCCAGCTCCCTGCTGGACAGGTAGGGCTCCTGACCCAGCAGCCAGGCCTCGGCCACGCCAGCGTCCCGAGAGAACTGGTGGACCTCAAGGACTGAGGAAGAGGAGGAGAGAGGAAGATTTTATGACTGAACTTATCAATGGAACTGCAGCCTCAACGTCTCATACAGAGGATGGCAAGGTGAGAGGTGTACAGGTGTTTCTACAGACCTGACCTATCACGAGGCTCTGTTCCCCAGCAAAGCCTTTAAGCGTTGTCGCTTTCTCTCTTTCTGGTCTTTTTGTATCTTTCTGGTCTTTTTGTATCTTTCTGGTCTTTTTGTATCTTTCTGGTCTTTTTGTATCTTTCTGGCTGTTCGTTCTGCTGTGTCTGCCTCACAAACTGATGTTTTGATCTTTGAGGATCAGTGAGAACAGTTCCTGCAGCTGTCAGGTGAAGACATCGTGCAAACAGATGCAGACTAAGCGGTTCTCTGAGCGTGACTGAAGCGTTTCCTGATTGTCAGTTGGGTTCGTTAAAGGACGGCAAGAGCCTGGGGAGTCTTCATCAGTGCTGACTCATCACCGTAATACCCTGCAATGACGAGTCAGCACTGACCTCTGACCTTTCAGCCTCTTGATCATTGGATGTTTCATGTGGACGGTAAACAGGAAGTAAGCCTTACTCAGTCGCAGCCACTCCCATCGGTCCTCCCACTTGTCAATCATCTCCTTCCTCTTGTCGGTGAGCTGCAGCAGCTTCTCTTTAATCTGGAAAACAGTTTCAGCTCGTTTCAGTCTCTGCTTTATTTAGATGTGCAGTCACTTCTTTACAGACTGCAGTTCAACCCTGATTTTATTTGCCTCTGTCATGGCTGTTTGGCTGTTTGACTTTGGTGACCCAGGTGTGTTTGTACTAGTAAAGGTGAGGCTTTCAAAATAAGAGCACTGCACTATTAAAGCCCAAAACAACGGGGCCTTGCTCCCTGAGACCAGTGGATAGAAACTTCTGCCCATGGCTGTAAATAGAGCAGGGTTTATTATTTTTGGATTATGTTCTTTTATTTTCCAAATTTCATTATTACTTGAACTTTAACAATTGTTTTGTTGGTAATTAAACTTTCTTTTCTTGATTCAGCACCTTTTTCCTTCTCTTCTCTCAGCCTGTGTTTCAGTTTCAGGTGTGTTTCAGCTCGTCAGCTGACAATCACCTGAGCGGCCATCAGTGTCTCAGCTCACCTCCTCTGAAGCGTAGTGCTTCCTGGCCAGCAAAGCCTTCCCGAGCTCGATGCAGGCCGTGAAGCTGTCGTTGCGGGCGTCGATCTCCGCCTTGATGCCCTGGTGGTTGTTCATCAACAGCTCCACCGACGAAACGTCTCTGAACACACAAACGTCTTTGTTAGCAAGGCCGCCACGAGGCGAGGATCCGCCATTGTGCAGCACACGGACCTACCTGGGGTTCTCCTGGGCCTCAATGAGTCGGATGACGTCATCCATCCACAGCATCAGGTCTCGGACCATGCTGAAGAACCGAAACTTGTCCCCGGTGTCAAGGAGGCGGAGCCGGCGTCCGTCACACGCCTCCAGAAGACTCCGCCACACCTCCAGCACCTCGCTTTCCCTGCGCTGGATGTCGTCTGCTTTGTCTCCGGCGTACGCCGACTGCAGGCGCCCCGCATCCTCCTGCAGCTGCCTCACCTGCAACACGGGGTCAAAGGTCATAACACGTACGGCTGCATGTTTCACTCAGGTGCTCTGACGTTAAATCGCCTAATGAGGAAACGTGACCTGCGTGGGAATTGACAGGTCTGGTAATTCTTAAGTCACGTGACCTTTAAACGACTGATCAGCTGAACAGGAGGCTGTGGCTGGTTTCTGGCTAGAAATAACGTGTTCGGAGAGCCCAGCGCTCTCAGAACGCCGACCTCTGTCTGCACCTCAGAAGCCCCTCCCCCAAAGCTGTGCCCAAGTGACTCCCCATAAAACCAGTGTCCCCACACTGACCTGTGTTCCCAGGGCCTGGATGTCATGTTCAAAGGTGGTGTGCATCCTCTGCAGCGTCTCCACCGTGTTCTGGTCCCGGCCCACCTCCTCCGGAAGCTTCTTCTGCTTGTCCACGATGCGTGCC
Organism: Oreochromis niloticus; assembly: GCF_001858045.2. Lineage (NCBI taxonomy): Eukaryota > Metazoa > Chordata > Actinopteri > Cichliformes > Cichlidae > Oreochromis > Oreochromis niloticus. The sequence continues at coordinate 41,884,678 of NC_031971.2, read as the reverse complement.
AGGATTTCCTTGGCGTCGTGGTAGAACTTGTGGAGCTCGAAGGAGGCGGCAAGGATCTGCGTCCTGGTGTCAATGAGCTCCAGCAGGTCGGCCCAGGCCTCGTTTAGCCCGTCCTTCCACTCCGCCACCGTGGCCGCATCACTGTGCCCAGCGTTGATCAGCTCGTCCGCCAGCCGGTTCACGGCGTCCACGCGCTCCTGTCCGATGTTCCCGGTGTCCCGGGCAAACTCCCGGAAACGTTCCTGCAGCATCTGAGCAGCGGGCAGGGGTCATAGGTCAGTATGTAATACTTGACAGAGTACACTCAGAGGAAGTACAATCGTACGGCACGTACGGTGACATGCTCGTAGTCCTGTCCTAGCTCGTGTGACCCGGCCACCACCTCACGCTCGGCGATCCACTGCTCAAGGTCGTCTACCTCTCGATTCAGCTGGAAGAGGCGGAGCCTCTCGTCCAGTTTGCCCCGCCTCTCCTCCGACAGGTCCTTCAAGCCGGCATAGAGCTTATCCACCTGAGACTGACGCATGCTGATCCGCTCGCTGACACACACACACACACACACACACACACACACACACAGTTAGTGGGTAAACTGCTCACACTGATGTAGAGACAGACAGGAAACGTCGCAGCTGGCTTCCTGATGTTGTCTGACTGCTTCCTGTGATGCAGGTGTGATGTCATTAAAAGCTTGTCACCTCTCCGGGTGTCCGTTGGCCACCAGCCCTCTGCTGGTCTTGGACAGCTGGTGGACAGCCTCGGCGTAGTCCTCCACCGCCTGCTCCATGATCTGATGTTTCTTCAGCATGGTGACGGCGCTCTGCTCGTCCTGATTGGAGCAAACAGTCGTCCCGGTGATGATTACTTTTTTGCTCTCACCTTCTAACGTGAGTGTTTCATTTAGTTGACTTTCACAGGAAGCTGTGTATGATGGAAGCCCCGCCCACTCACCTTGGCCTTCTCCTCTGACATCATGTAGAGCTCCTGCTCGCTCATCCAGGCCTCGGCCTCGGCGGCGTCAAAATAGTACTGCTGGGCTTTGTGTGCCTCCTCCAGCCGGCCGTGCCGACGCTCCACCTCCTCCATCAGCTGCTTCCACAGCTGCTGCAGATCGGCCAGGCGCCGGCGGATCGCATTCCCGTTGGAGGACTCCTCCTTCAGGAGGCTCTGGCTGCGCTCCAGGATGTCATCGATGCGGGGCTGATGGCCCAGGATCTCCTTCTGCAGTGTCTGAGGATGTTCACGCCCACAGAGGTCAGACCGTCAACAGCAAACAGAGCATGCTGTGAGCGAGGCAAACAAAGTCCTACCTGGTTCTTCTTGATGAGAAGCTGGACCGTCTGCAGGTTGTGGCCGTGGTCGGTGGACATGGCCACAGGCATCCTCTCCTGAACCCACAGCTGTAAAGGAGTGAGAGCACAGTGAGCGTGAGTGATGACGCCCCTGAAAATATGGCGTGTGAACTTTACGTACGATCTCGTCCTCGATGTCCCGGTTGAACTGGTGAACCTCTCTGGACTCAACCAGGAAGTTCCTGCGATGTCGCAGCGGCTCCAGCAGCTCCTGAAACTTCTTTTCCACCACCTGCCTCCGCCCGTCCACCTCGTCCGTGTCCTTCACCTCCTGCCCCAGAGCCTTCACCTGGCTCTGCAGCTCCACCACCTCTCTCTGTCGCACCTCCACCTGGTTCTCCAGCATCTGCAAACATAGAGGCGCAGCTGTCACACGACTGCAGTTCAACTGCAGCTGCACAACATCTATGATCAGTAGCGGTTTTTGATACGGGCGACACGGGCGGTTGCCCAGGGCGGCATCGTGGTGGGGGGTGGCATCACGGGTATCGGCAAAAAAAGAAAAAAGAAAAAATTTGCTCGTACTCATGCTGCGCGACGTCATGCCAGCACATACTGGGGATGTCATAGACACCGATCGGTTTTCTATCGCCCATTTGCTGGGAGTAAGGGCGCCCTCCGTTTGCGAGGTGCGCCTGCTGCTTGCGGCACAGGGAGGAGAGGGCGGGGCGGCAGGGGATTCTCTGGCTGGCTGGAGCAGCATCTAATAACCAACTCGCAAAATAAAACAATAAAAACAAACCAACAAACACGAAAACACTGGACATCATGATACAGATTTATAATCTGCACCGATGTTTTTTCGAAATTCTATACGCGAAAACTAAACGCGCGAGCCCTCGGTGCGCCTGCTCGCTGCTGAAGTCAAAGTAAACTTTATTGTCATCTCCGCTACAGACAGTCCAGTATACAGAGAAACGAGACGACGAGGCTCCAGTTACAGCAGTGCAAGTAAACAAACAATAAATATAAGAAGAGTAAGAAAAGGGGAGGAGCCCCGGCTGCTTCTAAATAGAGCACATTTCATTCATAATGTTGTAAATCCAAGCCCATTATGTATTCATTATTTGAATCCTATGTTCAAAGCCATCAGGTGCTCAGTTTAGAAAAAATAGAAAAGAAGAGGAGGAGAAACAAGCAAAAGATCCAGGTAAGCAGATGTGTGATTGGATAATGGCAGGTCATCCTGAAACAATCAGAATCAGAATACTTTATTAATCCCTAAGGAAATAATGTGGGTTACAGTTGCTCCAAGAAGAAATGGTAAAAATAGTAACAGTAACAGACTAAACTCCAAACAATACATTATGTTACAGATTTTAATATTAATTAGTCATTTTCAGTTGTTGATTTGTCCTGTTCTCATTGTATGATGAATTATGATGGCTGTTTGGATACTGTGCATACTCTCTCTCCATATGTGTGTTTCTGTTGTGAAATTCAGTATGGTTCGACAATAGTTCTATGTTAATGTTCAATCCTGTGTGTGTGTGTGTGTGTGTGTGTGTGTGTGTGTGTGTGGGTGGGTGGGGTGGGGGGGCAGAGGGAGTCTTCGCCCAGGGCGCCAAACAGGTTGGGACCGCCACTGTCTGTGATATGTTACAGGTGTGGTGTTGCAGGTGTCATAGCTGTATATATGAGTAAACTCAAGGTTCTCACAGTGCAGAAAACCTCACATTAAGTTGTACACCTGTCTGTTCTGCGTTCAGGTGAGTGCAGGACGTACCTGCTGCTTTTTCAGCAGGATGTTGACGGACGTCAGGTCTTTGCCGTAGTCGTCGGACTGGATCTGGCCCTCGAGGCCGGCCAACCACTTGTCGAGGTCGGCGCAGCTCTGAGTGAACAGCTCGGCCTTGTTGGCATCGAACAGACACTGAGCTTTGGTCTGCGTGGTGGACTCGAGCTCCTCCCACATGGTGTGGAGCGCCGACAGCTTCTCCTTCACCACCGCTTCAGTTTCCGGCTTCTCCGACACCAGGAGCATGCCATCCTGAGGTCAGGAGACACTTGGGTCAGGTTAAAGGTCACTGTGGGTCTCATGTATATGATGAAATGTTTAATTTGTATATTTTAGGCTCAGTTTTGGACCGTCGGTCAAGCATTAGCGTGTGTTTTAGTAGCTTCTCTCGCAGCGAGCTCAAAGAACATCTGCCTGAGGCAAACACGAGCATAAAGGTGCAGCTCGTGAGTCGTGCATGCTCTCGTTTATCTTTTGTGTGAGTGGAGTGACTGCTGATTGGCTGCTCTGCTCAGACAAGTGGCATTACCTTCTCGATCTTGTCCAGCCACTCTTTGTTGGACTGCAGCTCGGCCATGAAGGCCTGATGCTTCAGCCACTTGCTGTGCAGGTTTCTGGCCTCGTCGTAGCTCATGTCCTGAGCCGTGAGCATCTTCTCATTGATCCACAGAGACAGCTGCAGCAAACAGAAGAGAACACAGTGTAACGCAGGCAATGACATCACAGGACGCCGTCTGAACCACAGCGCTGCGCTTGTGGACGACGCCCCTGCTTCAGCGAGTGCATTTTGGCTTCGGTGTCTAAAGCACAGCTTCGTATCAGAGACTGACCTCCTGGCAGTCTTGCAGGAATTTCTGCAGGTCTCGGTTGTCCTTCAACCTCATCAGCAGCTCCACCGCAGCCTCCCTGTTCTTCTTGTGCCTGAAACACAACAAAAAACCCAGATAAGACCGACCTTCACACACTCACCAAAACCCAACATTTAGAGATCCAGAAACAGCAGCCGGAGCCGGGTCACAGGGTCACGGGGTCACAGGGTCACAGGGTCTCAGTGACAGCTATGGTTTGACGTGCTGATGTTTATGTTCCACAGCTGCTTTCTCATTAGTCCAAAAAAGTTGATTCTGTTCATCTGGCGCCTTCAGTGAAAACTTTCTCCTGAAGACTGACTCCAGACTGAAGAAGTCACTTGGATGAGTGACAAAATGGGAAGATCACACATTTGTTCGCTTCATCAAACTGACGGATCCTGCACAACTGGAAAGGCTGACGGTCTTTCCAGACCTTCTGAGGAGAACAGGTGAAAGGTTCTTCTGCAGCGAACGAACATGCTGTGAAGCTTTGGCCTACCTGTCGTCGATGGAGGTGACTTTCTCATGGATTCGATCGGCGTTGATGTTCCCGTCGCTGGCCAACCGCCTACCGGCCTCAACCACGCCGTTAATCTTGTCCTCGTTGGCGTCCATCGTGGTCATGAAGTCCTCTTGCTTCTTGATGGCAGCCTCGGCCCCCTCCAGGGTCGTGGGCATCTCGGTGTGAGCCAGGACGTACTCCTGCGGGGCAGACACAGAGAAATGGCGGATTTTTAAAGCACAGGCAGGAGCAGGAAGGGGAGGAGGTGTTAATCGGGCATTTACCTGATTGTTGAGGAAAGCCTCGGCCTGCTTGGTGTCCCGAAGGAACAGCTGGTAGGCGTGGGACTGCGACAGCAGGTTCTGCCGATTCTCCCACATCTTGTGCAGTTCGTTCCAGCCGGTGTCGAGCGCCTGCAGCCGTTGTCGCAGGAACATGTACTGAGCGTCCGTCTGGTCCTGTGTCACCATCTCGCCCATGTCCCGCATCTTCTGATAGTCCTCCTCGTAGTTTTGGATCTCATTCTTGATGCCTTCATGTTGGGCCATCAACTTCTCCGCTTCGGCAAGCGTGTTGGGCATGTCCTCTGAGGCGATGGCGGTCTGAGTGCGAGATAACCACGACTGGAAGTCGTCCAGCTCACGTAAGAACTGCTGCAGTTTTCTGGCTTCACCCAGAGACTCCTCTCGGTTCTTTAGCGTGTTCTTCATTTCCTCCCACACGGCCGTGATCTCGGCCAGACGGCACGTAATGGCGTTGGCCTGATCGGGGTGCTCTTCTGCCAGCCTCTGGGCTTCGCCGTGCATTTCACTTAGCTTGTCCTCGATGGCGGCCAGGTCACGCTCCATGCCGGTCAGTTTGCGCTGCAGGGCCATGACCCCTGTGAGGTCATTGCCCAGCTCCTGGGTAGACTCAATGACTTTGGTCTTCTCTTTGATCCAGGACTTGGTCTCGTTGCAGTCGAGGTGGTAGTTCTGCACACCCAGAGCTGAGTTCAGGGACTCCTTCTTCCGGTCCACAAGCTCACGAAACAGGCTCCACCTGGAGGCAGAGAAGAGGATTATCATGGCAGTCCTGTCTCAAGTCAGTTTCCACACCTGACTCTCACAGGTCGATATTTTTGATTTTGTTATTCTTTGGTAGGAATCTCTACCTGATGGTCGGGTCATACCTGTTATTGAGTTTGTCCTGCTGGATCTTAATGTCCTTCTCACTCGGGTGACCACTGTGCATCAGCTGCCTGGCGATCTGGTTCACCACAGCGACACGAGACGCCTGGTTGTTCATCTCCGGCTCAAGACTCTCAAACCTGCCAGAACACATCATGCTTCAGTGCACGTGTTACAGTGTATCACAGTACATTTGTATCATATCTATCTAATAGACTCCAATTTGTACATGTAAATGGAGAGTCCTCTTCACACACTAAGGTCAATTATGGAGTTCCACAGGGTTCAGTGCTAGGACCAATTCTGTTTACATTATACATGCTTCCCTTAGGCAGCATCATTAGAAGACATAGCATACATTTTCACTGCTATGCAGATGACACGCAGCTCTATCTATCCATGAAGCCAGGTAACACACACCAATTAGTTAAACTGCAGGAATGTCTTAAAGACATAAAGACCTGGATGGCCGCTAACTTTCTGCTTCTTAATTCAGATCAAACTGAGGTTATTGTACTCGGCCCTGAAAATCTTAGAAATATGGTATCTAAGCAGATTCTTACTCTGGATGGCATTACCTTGGCCTCCAGTAACACTGTGAGGAACCTTGGAGTCATTTTTGACCAGGACATGTCCTTCAACGCACATATTAAACAAATATGTAAGACTGCTTTCTTCCATTTGTGCAACATCTCTAAAATTAGAAATATCCTGTCTCAGAGTGACGCTGAAAAACTAGTTCATGCATTTATTACTTCCAGGCTGGACTACTGTAATTCATTATTATCAGGATGTCCTAAAAACTCCCTGAAAAGCCTTCAGTTAATCCAAAATGCTGCAGCAAGAGTCCTGACAGGGACTAGAAAGAGAGAGCAGATTTCTCCTGTTTTGGCTTCCCTTCATTGGCTTCCTGTTAAATCCAGAATTGAATTCAAAATCCTGCTCCTCACATACAAGGTCTTAAATAATCAGGCCCATCTTATCTTAATGACCTTGTAGTACCATATCACCCTATTAGAGCACTTCGCTCTCACACTGCAGGCCTACTTGTTGTTCCTAGAGTATTTAAAAGTAGAATGGGAGGCAGAGCCTTCAGTTTGTTCTGAGGCAGCGCTGTATAACTAAAATCCTACCTGTGCTGTATGACCTCCAGGTCCTCCAGTTTTTCCGGGATCTCCATGCTGTTCAGCCACTGCTCCTTCTCATCGATCCAAACTTCACAGGCATCGGCCTCGCTGAACATTTTGTAGAGGGCCAAAGCGTCCTGAAGCGCCTGCTTCCTTAGCTTGGTGAGGTCGGCGACCTCCTTGTAGCGCTCCTCGATACCGGTCAGCCGACCACGGACCTCCTCTGACTCCGCCTCCTCTTTTGGCAGACAGGCAACCTGCTCGTGGAGTGAGTCAATTACCGGTCTGTAGCTTGCCACCTCTGCCGCTGCATCTTTGTGCTTCCTGGCCAACGCCTGGGTGGAGAACTCATCGTGGCCGGTTTCCCCGCTGGAGACGATGCGCAGGGCGTCCAGCATCCAGGCATCTACGTCATCAGCATCAGCCTGGAACTGGTGGAGGGCCAGAGCCTCCTCCAGCCTTTTCTTCCTCACCGCTGCCAGCTGCTCCAGCGCTGCCCACTGAGCCTGCAGGTCGGAAATTCGCTCTTGTATCTTCGTGGCACCGAAGTGTCCCGCCTTCACCATGGCCTGGCCCTCCGCAATGGTGTGCTGCAGGTGGCCGGCACGGCCGCTCATCTCGTCCTCCAGGGCACGTTGCTGGCTGAGGAGACGCAGCGCCCCCGTCAGGTCCTTACCGTGCTCCAAAGAGGACAGGATCTGCTCCTTCTCACGGATCCAGCCTTCCTCCTCCGCCATCTCCCAGAAAAACTTCCAGAGACGGCGAGACTCCTCCAGACGGGCACGTCGCTCTGCGGCGAGCTGAGTCAGCTCCTGGTAGCAGAACTCAAGGTGGGCCACCCGGTCCTGGATGACCTGAGGGTCACAGGGCTTGTAGCCTGGACAGGAAGGAAGGGAAAATTTAAAAGTACACCTATCGGAGGAACAAGACTCCTCGTTATTAAATGAATAAAAATACTCGAGTTCAAATCAAACTCGGAGGAGAGGAAAGGCCCCCGCTGCTCACCGCTGTTGCTGGCAGAGTGCTTGTTGGCGTTGGTGGTGACCGCCTTCACCCTGTCGGCCTGGATGGCAATGTCTGCCTCCACCAAGGCGTGTTTCTGGAGCAGGTCCTCCACCCCCAGCAGATGCTTCCCATAATCCTGAGACAGCAGCAACATCTAGAACCCAAAAGCAGACGGTCGATCATGTTTGTGCTCAAACACCTTCTCTGTGTCCCGCCCCGAGGGCTGTGTTTGGGTACCTTCATCTCGTCCATCCAGTCCATGATGTAGAGCATCTCCTGAAAGACCCTCTGCAGGCCCAGGTTCATCTCCAGCCGCTGCCTGCGGGCCTTCAGCAGCTCCAGCAGATATTCCCACAGACGAATAACGTTGTCCTTCCGGGCTGTGATGCGTTTGATGTCATGGTAGCGCTCCACCTCAAGCTCCTTCGCCACAGCAACCACAGCTTGGACACGCTCCTCGTACGCAGCGATGTCCGTTTCGATCGCCTCGTGCTTCTTGGTGGCGGCCTCGACGGCCTGAAGGTCGAAGCCAAAGTTATCCTGGAGACCGAGAAGAGACGGCAGCGTGTCATGAGATCACGAGTGAAGAAACGTGGGCAGGTCACATGATTTGCTGCGTCCTCCTACCTGTGACACCAGCCTCTGATTTTCGCTGAGCCAGGTCTCTCTCATGGCCGCCTTTCGATCAAAGCGCCTGGCCAACTGTTCCAGCTTCTCCTGACGAATCAGCTCCATCCTGAGAGCCAGCTCGCGCTCGTGCTCCGCCTTCTCCAGCCGCTCCCAGGCCTGTCAGTATCACATGCAGCAGCAGCATTTACAGCGTGTAAATACAATCTAGTGTCTGTAGGAGTCGTTTTAACGTTTTCTTTAGTTCAGCATGAGGAAACACTGAGAGTTTAACATCGCAGCAAACATCCCTCTGTACACGAGTCCACGCCGTCTTAGAAACGTTGTGTTTCTGGAACAAAAGCACATTTCATGTAACCAAAGCGGCTTCACGGTTCGAGACCGGGAGAAGACTCAAACCCGGCCTCAGGACCGCCGGCTCCAAACGCAGATAAAAACACTCCGAGGTTAGGACTGAGTTACCTGGACCGACCAACAGAAACGCTCACAGCTGAAAACTGTTTCATGTTTTTCTAACAAACTGCCAAAAACGTTTCATGCACAGGTCCTCTCCCTTCACAAACAGCACATTCTGGTTCTTATGAACGACTCTGACGTCCTCCTGTCATGTTGTTCTGCACCATGTAGGAACCGTACTCTGCAGGGTGTCAGACGAAGGCTCTTATTTCAATGCTCTGGACACCAGACACACAGTTTTCAGCTAACACGATCAGAAAGTGACTTCCTCCTGTGATCAGGTTAACTCATGTACTGATAAAACTCTCAGCCGTCACTCTCGAATCGATCATTTTGAGAAGCCAAACCAACTACGGGCGCTCGACGCGAGCAGCTGAACCACAGCCCTGCTGGGATTCAGCTGCACTGGTGCAAATGACGTCTTCAAAAGTGTAACTCAGGTTCACAGGAGACTAAACATACTGAGTCTGCGTTCTGCTGAGCGAGCGGCGGACAGGCTCTGCGAAAACCGATTGACAGGTAAACAGCTTTGGAGTGGCTCCCACCTTGTTGATGTCAGAGATGAGCTTCCCCTCACGGGGCATGTACACCTTCTGGTTGTTTGCTCTCATCTTGCTCTGGATGGTGAAGAGAAGGACCTCCAGGTTCCCCTTCTCCGTGAACCTGATGGGGACAGAGACCAGGTGAGAGCTGTACTCAGGTAGCGTTAACGGAGGCAGAGCAAAGGCGAGGCACAGCGTTCTTACTTGGGGGGTTTTTCCACCGTGCGGTAGGTGTTGAAGGCTTGCAGCTGCTGCTGGACTCCCGCCAGAGAGTTGGCGAACTTCCTGTTGTTGAGGATGATGATGGTCTGTTCGATCCACTCCAGCAGGTCTGAGGCCAGAGACTCGTATTTTTCGATCATCTTCTCCGTCTCTATGGCGTTGTCCAAAACCTGGAAGCAAAAACCAAGACAATGAGGCGGGGCCAGCAGAGTTCGTGACCTCTGAAGGAGGGTTTCAGTCGTCTTGGAGACGACGAAGGTCGATCTGACCATGCTGACTCACCTTCCCGATACGTTTGCCCTCCACCTTCAGAGCCTTCATCTTGGAGAAATAGTGGTAATAGGTCACCACGTAGGTGATGACGGACTTCTCGTCGGGATGGTCCACGCTGATGTCTGCAGCACAAACAGGTGAGGAGATTCAAATACAAACCGTTCAGGTGAACTGCTCAGGTAAACGTGCGGTCCCTACCCTCGGGGTCCAACAGCTTGGTGAGCCCCAGGTGATGCTCCGCCAGGTTGAAGGCGTTCTGCAGGTTGTAGTGAGCGTTGGATTTCTTCAGTTTGTCAAAATCGATCAAATCAGGCCTGAAAACAAGAAAAACACAAAACTTTATTCACACGGACGACTCTCCGCATCGTCACACCTGGACGACGAGGTTACCTGTGTTTGTGGATGAGGGCGTTGAAGGCCATGCCGTCCCTCCAGCTGGTGCTGAAGTTGTGGATGTTGACGTTGGGATATCTGAGGAAGAAGACAGGAAGCAGAGGTTAACCTGAGCTCGGCCTCATCGGCATTACGCAGGTGCTGCAGGTGAGCCTCACCCCGCGGTCTTCATCTGACACCACAGCAGCAGGGCGTCTTTGGCCGATCGCTTCTCTTTGTTGTCTTCCGTCTCCACGCTGATGTCCTGAATCTGAGGGCAAGAGGAAGAACAGTAACACCTCCACCTGTCTGCCGTTTTTACCTGTGCCCCTGCAGGAATTTTCTGCATTTTCTGTTTGTGCTCTAACAGGTCACACCTGTTACGCGTGCTTACCTGGAAGCGGAGTATGATGGTCCAGATGAGGCCCAGCGTCAATCGGTGGTTTCCGTCCACGATGTCGTGGGAGCCCATGTTCTCCAGGTGAACCCGCTGCTCCTTCAGGAACTGCAGCGCCTTGTCCACGTTCTCCAGACAGTGGATCCGCATCCGCCCTTTGGTTGGCTTTGGCTGGAGGCGGCGGAGCAGAGAGTCAGGTGATCTACAGGTGTGTGAGTGTGACCTTCCAAAATCATTAACTGCAGTAATCACACACTGAAGCAGGGATATGTGTCTGGTTCCCACTGACGTCTACAAAATAACAGGAAGTGGAGACACTGTCTTGTCTTCCTGGCCCTGAAGGCAGAGCGGGAGGACGGCGAGGCATTCCTGGCCTACAGGAAGTGGGAGGAGGGGCAGCAGCTGGACCGCAGCCTCCCTTGAGGCCAACGAGTCCACCGTCTCAAACGGAAACAGGTTAATGTTTCAGAGGGAAAACAGGAAGTCAGGCACACCTGCTTCAACTCTGAGGTCACTTCCTGTGAGCTGCTGTACCCTCCAGGAGGTAATCAGGAGCACGAATGTGGACTTACTCTGATCGCACGTCAAATAAAGCATCGCTTTAAAAACCTCGGGAAGCTCATCCAGAAACCTTTGTCACATGACCGGCCGAGGTGTCATCATGTGACGCCGTCTGACACACAGGAAACGTCCTCTGAAAACATCTGGACGGCTAGGGAAAAGGGGCGGAACTAGACTCTCACTGCACATACTCAGAAGCATATGGGCTCAAACTGTGGTCATAAATATTTTGTAACCTTGTAAACCAAATATGTGAAAATTTTATTTTTGTGCATCTACAGATGAGAATTTGTGTTTGTGAAAAATATTTGCACGAGTTACAAATGTTTTTGTTAAGGTCTGTTTACAGGTACAAAGCAAAAAACTACCTGTAAAACTCTGCGCTCAGGTTCCCTGGCTGTGTGTGAGTTTCCACTTACACCTACAAATTTTGACCCGATTTTTCTTCCTGTCAGCTGATTGGTCAATGTCATGTCAATCACAAATTTAACAATCCAATCAGAGAACAGATGGGTTTGGCTGTTGTAGGGGTGCTTTACGGAGCTTCAGGTCCTGGAAGAATAAATGCCATCTGTGTAAATATTTTTCACAAACACAAATTCTCATCTGTAGATGCACAAAAATAAAATTTTCACATATTTGGTTTACAAGGTTACAAAACTCAGTTCACAAATACGCATTTGATTTACAAGTACAAAATATTTATGACCACAGTCTGAACCCATAGAAGTGTCTCTGCTCCCTCATCTCGCTCTATAGGAGCTGCAGTACTGCTCGCAGCCACAGGCCGAGCAAGGGCGCTCTATCAGACATCCTGACGGCCTGGACAGGAAGTTCCAGTTGATTGGATCAGTGAAGGCCGGGTTTCTTCTCCTGGTGTTGATTTTAGTGCAAGGACTGTGTGTGTGTGTGTGTGTGTGTGTGTGTGTGTGTGTGTGTGTGTGTGTGTGTTACCAGTCTCTCCCCGGAGAGGACTTCAAGCAGTTTGATGAGCATGCGTCCGTCTCTCAGGTCCATGTACAGGTCGGTGATCCTGCAGGAGACTCTGGACAGGTGAGAGTTCACCCACTTAGTGAAGGTCTTCTTCTGCACCGCCTCCCGCTCATCTGTGCACGCACAACACACACATGTTTCAGTCTGGGCGACTGATCAGAGTTTCCAAACTCCTCTCAGACACAGAAGCCCCGCCCACGTGCTGTTTGTATTTGTGTGTTCGCTGCATGTGAATGCTGATGCATTGAAAAGATGACCTGCTTTAAACTCAGACAGGAAACAGCAACAGCTCTAATAACTAGAAAGCGAAAATTTCGGAAGAAATTTTAAGTGTGCCTATGCCGCTGCTAATCAGTGTAGTTTGCCATTCATACGGCTACAGAGAGCAAAACTCAGAAGAGCAGCCATTCTCCACCATGAACTATGGTAAAAACAAACACCGCTCACGCTTCACAGATGACAGCTTACAGTTTTGTGTAAAGATGAAGTGACTTCGTACAGCGCCGATTTGCAGACGCTGTGCACACAGGTTCATGAGCAGAAGTCCCATTGTACCACGGCAGACCCGACAATGTTTGCATGAACACGCTTTTGAAGCATTACATTATGGACTAGAGCTGGGCGATATGACCCAAAAATTCATATCTCGATATTTTTTAGCTGGATGGCGATATAAGATATATATCTCGATATTTTTTTAAAGCCATAAAGTAAGAACAAAAAGAGAGTTCTTAGTCAAAGCTGTGTCCCAGATGTCACACAGGCACTTTTATTAACATACAGCATAGATGTACATGAAAAAACTACTCAAAAATAAATTATGAGCATTTATTAAATAATGATGCTCTATAAATAAAAGAAAACTATGTTGTTTTGTGCATAACAAAGAGCTCACAATTGTACAGTCAAAATGTAAACTAACAGACGCTGAGCATAATAACAAAGACAGATTTCACAGCTGCTCTGTTCCCAACTTCTACTGCGTGACTGACAGCCTGGAGTTTGAAATCCGCTTCGTAACCATGTCTCTGAACAGGAGCCATTTATGGTCCTTATACACACACAGTACGGTAATATTACGTTGAAGCACAGTACGTATCACTCCGCGAGGCTCCTCGGTAGCCGTAATGCTCTGGCAATCCATCAAGCGGTGCAGCTCCGTAGCTTAGCAAAGTCGAACTAAAACATTTTTTGACAGATTGCTGAGCGCTGTGTATCACATAAAATCGGTTCGCGGTCATCAAGCACAACCAGAATTCATACAAAAGGCGCGCAGTCAACTTTTGAGAAAATGAAAGGATTTCAGGCCGTGCATGGCGTTAGCGTGGCTAGCTCGTTAGCGTGGCTAGCTTGTTAGCGTGGTTAGCTCGTTAACACGTTGACACCGTCCAGCCCCAAGCACGGGGTGATGCGCAGTAACTCATTAACGGAGATTTGCCGTGTCCATCTTGTCGCTGCCTGCAGGTGAAGCGATGGGGGAGGAGGGGGAGTTGTGTTCAGTGAAGGAGAGGCGAGGTCGAGTAACGTTGCATAGAGACAAAAGTGGACGAAAGAGGGGCAAACTTGCGGCTCCGCAACTATAATTATAACGTAACATAGACTATATCGATATAAAGGATATTGTCACATCTTATATCTCGTATAAAAATATATCGATATTTTTTTAAAAATCGATATATCGCCCAGCACTATTATGGACCACTTTTCACACATGGTTGGTGTACCCACACAGCCGGCTGTAGCTTTTCAACTCACAGCCTGACACACACCCAAAAAACAGCCGTGAGAGCACAGACTTTACGCCCGTGGGTCCACCTCCCCTGCAGCGGCACTGCAGACCACGCCCCGCCACACACATCAAACACGTAAAATAAATATTTATGCACTTTTGCATTCACTTTTTGTTTTTTGTTATTTTTACACAGTGTTCTGAATGATGAACAATGGTCTACAGCCAATCTTGTGTATTATTATACAAACTTTGGTTGTAAGATTCAGATAACTATTTAATAAAAGCTAAATATTTTATATGAGAGTAAGAAAGAAAAGTATATCTTTGTGTCCACCTTTCTCTGTTAATGCCCTACCTGGCCCCCTGGCAAAAGCTTTGCTAGATCCGCCCCTGCACAGTTACCAGCTGTCAGCTACACAAAAAAGGATCCTGGTGTTATTTGTCTCTCAGAAACAGTTCATAACTTCCCTTCAACTCATTCATGTCACCTAAAGGGTAAACCTGTTTCTCCATCACCTGTTCAGCTCTGATGATTCAGTAAGGACATCTCCTGGTTTGGACCAGCCCTTTTTACAGCTGTGGCTCCAGCAAACATCAGCTGATACTAGAAATTAAAATCAAAAGAATTCTAACAACAGCTGATCAAGCTTAAACATGCTGCTGTTGTTTAGCGCGATAAACAAACAAGAGAGAAAAGCCGATCGTTGATCAGTTTCATGACTGAAGTTTCAACAGGCGAGAGAATGACAGGGGAGGCTGTCATAAAGTTCAACATCGGTAACTTAGCGCGCACACAGCTGTATAGAAACTCCGTCGTGCTAGCTAGCACGCAGTGCGAGTTATTGTAACTGAGTGTAAAAAGTGCCACTAGCTAACCGCTGCTATCAGACCCACACTCGCTCAGCTCGGTGCTTCAGTTTGGAACTGAGGAGCTGCTGTGGGCTTAAAGACAAGTTCACATCTGCACTGAGATGTTTCAGAGCAGTCGCGACTGGTTTCAGCCAGCAGGCCTAAACTAGTTACCACTGAGACCAGGTGGGACCAGGTGGGCCACGCTCGTGCTTGTGTCTTTGCTAAACTCTTCTGAAAGTGTTTTATTATTTGTGTTATTAGCAGAATTATTCATTGCTCTGCTGCTTACATTTCCATGGAAACATCAGAAAGTTGGACTGAACCCTGTGTACCTGTGCACCGGGCAGGTGTGACTGCAGCCTGTGATGATGTCACTGAGCCCAGCAGTAAAAGCGAGCACTTAAACTTTAACCAGGAGCAGGTCGAAGGTCGCCCAACATGCCCACAGACACCTGCCTGTCTCGCACAGGTACGCCCAGGTAAGCCTGTAATCAAGCTGCTTTAAAACAGCAGTGATGAGCTCTGTGGGCGGAGCTTTAGAACCCGAGCACTGAACCGACTGGCTGATGGCTCCGTTTATTGTTCCACACAAATAAAATTTATGCATCAACACCTACAGCCTGCCAGCCTGGCTCCACGCCGCCCCCTGCAGCACGTTTCCTAAACCATGTTTGTGCAGGACGGCGTTTCCGTGAACATGGTTCACAGGAAGTACTTATAACCCCAATGCACTCTGTCCAGTCCGGGTCCAGGCGTGGAGAGATCTGCACACCAACACTGAGTAAATGTCCCAGCGCCTCCTAGTGGCAGCAGCAGAGCAACACCATGTGACCGCTTAACATCCGTGAGATTTACATGCTGAAGCGATTCCACGCCACACAGGAACTCATACTGACACGTTTGTGCAGCAGCCAATAAGAAACCAGACTGCAAGACATCCGCATGCACACAGGAAAGACCTCGACACGCAGCAAGGTCCGAGCTGCACGGCGAGTCTGCAGGTAAGAACATCCAAACCTTCGGTGAAACTCCGCCCCCTGCCGGTGTTATGCAGTTTTAAGGCAGGACCCTCAGACAGCGCATTTGCTGCTTTGTAACGCGGTTCCTCTGCGACCTGTGCCTGATCCAGTTCCTCCAAGGACCCACCTAAGGGTCCCAGCCTCCCAACTGGGAACCACCACCCTGACCAGTTACATGAAATCGAACCCACGCCCTCTGCCGCCACGACCTCTGACCCCTGGCTCCTCCTCCTTACCTTGCAACTGTTTGAAGCGACCCTCCAGCATGTTGTAGCTGAGCTGCTGCTCCTCCATCACGGTTGAGGACTAAGAGACCGATTTTAGAGACGCCGATCATAAACCACGAATGCCGCCGCACGTCAGCCCACCGAGGGCGAGGTCATCGCTTCAGCCGTTGTTTCAGAAGTTTCAGAGCCCAGAATCAGGTTTTGGGTTTTTACTGACAGACAGGAGCACCTGCCCTCATCGCTGGAGTTTTAAAAAGCTGAACACAGGCTCGAGTCCACAAACTGAACCGAAGAACGCAGACTGTCAGCTGATCCTGAACGTGAGGACGGCGAGAGTCTGAAACTTCACCAAAACCCCAAGAAAAAAAAGCCACAGCTCAAAAAAACCCAGCAAAAACTTCCTTTGAAGTGCGATCGCAGCGAGAGGGAAGACGCCCTCGTGTCCGCGAGAGGTGCAGGAATGAGAGTCCAGAGGTCGCCGTGACGGCCACAGGACGGTAAGCGACAGGGACTGTGTGTGTGTGTGTGTGTCTCCGCCCTGCTCTCGCTGCAGCTACACGCCGCTCATTCTTCTTTCCTGCTCAATGATCTGACTGATTGTCCTGTTTCCCTCCACACACACACACACACACACACACACACACACACACAGACGCTCCCTATCCAAACACACTGTAAAAAGTGGATGCCTGTAATTTCCCAGCTTCAGCTGAACACTTGAACGTCACATGGATTCACGTAAAAAATCAAAGGCTGCTTCACCTGCAGACAGCACACAGCAGGGGTCGCTGCAGGTGGCCCAAACACATCAGAGGTACAAACCTCTGCTTTAATGGAGGAGCTCACAGCTGCTGACCAACCAATCGGCTCCTGGCAGTGGGAGTGGACTTCCCACACACCTGTCCGGCTGTAACGCTGCACCTGTGCGTCCTGTGAGAAGAAGAATGCACTGATACCTGTGAGGCGTCACATGATGTCGTGAGAACAGATGAAGACCAGCCAGCATCTGCACACATCTGGTTACACGTTGACAGATGTGTAACCAAGGTGACAGCCTGGGAGTAAAAACTGAAAATAAAGTTACTACTTTTCATTTCCAGATTTCAGATACTCCCAGCTGTCCCAGCAGCTCGGCTGATGGCTCCCAGTTTGACTCCAGCTTCAGCTCAGACTTTTTACAGTGTGTTGGAACGTGTCGGCCAATGACGGTGCAGCCTCAGCATTATGTCATTAGGGTGTGAAGGGGTGGGGGCAGAGGAGGTGGGGGTGTTTCCCCTCATTGTTTCTTCACATTCCTGAACGAAGGACAGGAAGTGAGGAACAAACATCCTGTGCACACACACACACACATCCCTGCATGTCTATCTTTGTGAGGACCGGTACTGGCTCCTCAGTCTCCAAACAGAATCCAAAGCTGTGACTACGTCTCCCAAAGTGCATTTCACCAACAGAGCCTGAGAGCCAATCAGGTTTAGCATCTCCTGACATCACTCGGTCACCTGGTGTGCAGGGTCCTGCAGGAAATAAACCTGCGAGCATCTCAGCTGATGAAAAGCCCCACAGTGAAGCAATCAGAGTTATGACATCAGCACACCAGGTGTCCTTTCACAATAAAATACCTGAAGACAGAAGTAAAAAGGACTTTTGTCTGCAAACAAGTCATGTGACAGGCCGGTCTTGTGACTCATTACTAAATGTGTTTGCAAACCCAGCAAGGACCGCGAGGTTCAAACCCACCACCTCCACGCTGTGAGGCGACTCTGCTGACCGCAGTGCCCCCGAGCCACCACACTCAGAGGCGGAGCAATGTCAAGTGTGCTCTCATATGTTTCAGGTATGTTTCTTTGACATGTTCCACAGGATGTTTTGAGTCACAGCAGCACATCAACAGGAACACATCAACGGCTTACCTGTGCAGGTAAGCCGTCAGCGGTGTTGAATAACAACGTTAATAAACGTTCTAATTCATATGAAACAGTTTATTGTAAATCAGCTCTACGTATCGATCATCGACAATCACTAACAGATTTCAGCTTCCACAGACTGTCTGTTCACTGGAAGCACCGCATCACTTCCTTCCTGCTGAGCTGTGAGGGGTGCTGATGGCAGGCGGGCTCCTACCTGCGAGCGCTTTGATGCGGGAGCGTTCGAAGAGGCGGGCCGAGCTGTTCTCGTTGTCCCAGTCGTCGTCCCAGCGGTTGTTCACCGTGTCGTTGCTGCCGCTGTACTGCTGCTGCAGCTCCATGCGGTCGTACTCGGCGGCCACCGTCGTCATCGTGACCTTTCACGTCTGACGCACCTTGATGTCAGCGGGGACACGTCCACATCGACGCCTTCCGGCTGAAACCTGCGGAGCAGACAGGAAATGTGGGTCACAGAGAGGTCACACGGGGACCTCTCTGTGACCCACATTTCGACCTTTGACCTAAAAACAGAAGTTTGTCTGAGCTTTTCTCGCCCTGACACATGCACACACACACACACACACACACACACACACCTCTTCCTGCTTCTGTTTGATGTTATTTTTCATGTGTAGCTTTTACTGTTTTTCTTCGGGGCTAAAATCATCTGTTTGTCCGGCACTCGGCTCGGCTTCCTGCTGCAATCGGCTCGAATCATTTTTATGTTGCACTCTGAAACACGTCACACCCTCCCAGCAGGTCTGGAAGTGTACTGCTGTTCTCCCGGCTCGGCCACCGGGGGAGCTGTAACCCAGCCTTCGCCTGCTTGGTGAGCTGAAAAAGCCCCGCCTGTAAACAAACCACCACCCGACATCAGCTGGTTGTATCTGAATCATTCAAATGGGGTGTGTTCCAAAGGTACCTCCTGTCTCCTTTCCTCACTTCCTGCTGAGGACTGGAACGACCTCACACTCTCTCTCCTTAACGGTGTGAGGCTGTGTCCGCCGTGTTGAAACTACAATGAGCAGACGGACTACAGAACGCGCATCTTACTCTGTCCCAGCGTGTTCTGTTGTTTGGTGGAGGTCATATAAACGAGAACAGCCTGTGTAAATATCCTGCACCACAGAGGCGGGAATTTTAAAGCCGGAGGAACATTTAGGGTCCGATTTGCTGCCGTCACAGAGCACAAACACAGAGTCTGTGCTGACAGCTGTGAACAGCAGCACTTTGGGCCTTATGCACGTGTTTGTTTCACTCCCAGGAGAGAATTTTAAACTCTGTCACACACAGTTTGCACTGTAACACTATAAATACATCAGCAGCTTGTGTATGAACATCAGCTGCTCTGTTTCGGTTATTATGTCGACAGTTTTCATGAACGGGCGCTGTGAGTTATGGGACGGCGTTTTCTCCTCTCCTTTCCTCAAGGATGCTTCGGTGTTTCCTACTCTAAAGGAAGCACTGAAGCTCCTTTCCTTGGTGTTTGGGGAGGTGGAACAGCTCCGATCATGGTCACGTCTCTCAGTGAGGAACCTTCCAGAGAAACTTTCGGAACACGCCTTTTATGTAGTCAAACACTAAACACTCAGCAGCAGAGGATTGTGGGTAATGCAGTCGGTCGATGAGTCTGTGTGTGCCCTGCTCCCATTGGCTGCCTGAGTCAGCTGACCAGACCAAATGGAATCAGAGATGTAGGCCTTAGCAGCGGCAGCAGCCATTACAGCACTCAGAGGAAGTCCCGAGGGATGCTAATGGACCCGACTTCCTGAAACAGCCCAGCCTGAGAGTCTGATCGCAGAGGTCAGAGGTCAGGGGCAGCTCTGCATCTGTAGCGTCAATAATCATCCCACATGGCGGGGACGAGGACAAAGAGTCATATGTTAAAGACCAGGGAAGAAGAAACACAGCTGCTGTTACACAAACAGGCACAGAAGAAGAAGCAGCTGAGGATAAAAACGTGTGTGTGTGTGTGTGTCTCTCACACACACACACACACACACACACACACACACACACCCCTGACAGGCACAGCTGTGGACACACCGCGCCTGTCCTTCTGCCCCGTGGGGCCCTCCATGGCAGCGACAGGTGTGTGTCACCTGTCTGAGGCTACGTCCACACGAGCCCGGATAGATTTGAAAACGGCGTTTTCATCTGAAAACGCTCCGCGTCCACACTAGCGTTTTCAGTCGTTTTCACAGAGTTGTGCGTCCACATTGAAACGGCCGAAAACACTTACGTTCCAGTCCTGCGTGTGCGCAAAAGCGAGTGAGAATTAAAGAATTTGAAGAAAAGCTGTCTGGAGCACGTACAGACTGATATTAATCTTTTTTAGGGCTGTCAAACAAAACAATGCTGTATAACGCTCTGCGCTATCTTAGTTTATTTGGTCACGACTGCATCACATGACTAAAATACGTCATTGTTTTAGAAAGTCTGCGTTTTCGTGTGTCCACACTGCGACAGGACAGCTGCGCTTTGAAATGTATGCGTTTTCAAAACGCTGCGTTTTTCCTTGAGGAAAGCGCCGTCTCAGTGTGGACGGGAGGCCAAAACGCAGAGAAGACAATACGAAAACGCATTAGTGTGGACGTAGCCTGAGGCAGCACCTGGCTCACACCGCGAAGCCGCTCGGCCCAAGAAAGTGTCAAGAGCGTCTCCACATTTTAGCTCCTCCTCCTCTGTTTTTTTACTACGAGAGCTCAGATCACATGACGACAGAGGAGTGACGACCTAAAATAACAGAAGAGTCTGCCAACCGAGCGTCTGACTCAGTGCTGCCCCGAGTGGGCTTCGCAGGTGCAGCAGAGCCCGAAAACTTGATTCAACCACGGCGCGGACGCCAACATGGAGACGCGCCGATCAGCCGTTACAGCGCGTGTATTTGTGATCAGTCGTCATTTATTAAAATGGTTTTTATACGTAAGCTTCCTGTTTCTCCTCAGTGCCGAGGAGATGGAGGAGGAGGAATCCCTCACCTGCTCAGGTCTGACACAGATCACTGGGTGACGCACGAGGTCGCGGCGAGCTGAAGTCAAAGTGATCACAGAACACTGAGGAGGCCACGCTTCACCTCACTGGCGTCTGCAGGTGTGTTTGTGCTGCAGATGAAGAAGAAGAGTGAGCTCGCCGCTGCGCACGAGCAGGGAGGAGTTATTGGATTTACTCAGCACACAAACAGTCTCATTTCCTGGAGCGCCGACCCCGCCCAGCAACAGGAAACAGCTCGCCGCTCTCAGCAGGCGCACACAAACATCCATCAGACTCTGAGTCCGACACACCGGCCTTTCTACGGCGAGAGTGAACAACAAACACGCCGGAAGTCTTCACAGAGCTTCATCGGGCAGTAAAGTCTTCACTCTGCACAACCAACCGGTTCTGTGGTTTGTGGGGGGAGAACAGAACCACCAGAGAACTGAAGTTCCAGGAACCTTTAAGGAACATTACAGCAGCGTTATCAGTAAACTAACCAGAACCTTTACAGAAGGTTAGTAAACCGGCCAGGAACGCCTCACCGAAGGTTCTGTTTACGTTCGAAGAACATTCCCTAAACGATCAGCTGATCGATCAGCTGAAAACAAACCACATGAATATTTAAACCAGAACCCCGAGAACGCCATCCATCACTTCCTGTCTCATTAGTTCCACTTATAAAAGGTGCAACCATTAGAACATTCAGGCAACGTTCAGGGAAAGGAAGCGGAGCGTTACGGGAACACTGGTTGCTCCTGTCGTTTTAAATGAGTTTGTTCACATAAACACAGCCGGCTCTAATTTCTAAACCAGGACATTTTCCTTTATGGAGGAGCTTTCAGGGAAAGTGGAGGTAACTCCAACCACACAGGGACCTTAAAGAACATGTCCTAAACAAATTTATGGGATGCTGGATCCCAGCTCTGCAGTGTTGGGATGCTCCTAACGTCAGAAAAACACTGTCAAAACGTTCACACAACCAAATACTGCTGGTGCACTGGCTTCCTGTTAGAGGGGAACCTTTAGGGAACATTTCATGGACATACCTATAAGGGAACTGTGACCCTGACAAACGGTTTGGGAACGCTGGGTTGAGAACGAGAGTGTTTCCAGATGATCTTTAATGTTGCGGTTTGGGTTGAAGAACGTTCTTTGAAGGTTTGGGGAACGTTGTGGTGTTTTATTTACACGTGTGTGTGTGTGTGTGTGTGAGTGAGTGTGAGAGGCAACACAAACAGAACCGGTCCCGCTGAGGAGAACCTGACGGGAACCCTGAGGAGCTGTGTCCGGTTTCTGGGCCTCCCGCCGCCTCGGTCCCGCGGAGCTCCCGCTGAAAGGAGCTGTTATTGTCCGGGACGCAGACACTCCTCACCTCCTCCTCCTCCGCGGCCACGCCTGTTTGTCTCCTCTCATGGCGCACCGTTATTCTCCTCCATCCTTACTAATGGCTGCTGGCGGGGACGAGCCGCGGACACGCGGGCGGAGGAGCACCGCGGCGAGGGCCGTGCAGCGGCGGGGAGCGGCTCCAGAGCCCCGGGAGGGACCCCGGAGGCGCTCCCCGCCGACGCGGAGCGAAGTTATGGAGGAGCCGAGGCTCCGGCGCGCCTCCCTCCAATCACAGCCACAACAGAGACACAATAGACACAATAGAGACAGTAGAGACCAGGACGCTGCTTACCTGCTCAGGGTCGGAGCGACGCTCCAAACTTCAGCGGAGGTGAGGAAGAGTCCGCAGACCGGAGAGCACAGAGGAGGTGGAGGGGGCTGCTGCTCCTGCTGCTGCCGCAGGGGATGACGGGAAAGAATCCGCACTGTCCCCTCCCCCCCGCTCAGAGGGTTCGGGTCTGATTCTGGGCTTCGGGTCCGCCTGCAGAGCGCCCCCTGCAGGCCGCAGAGAGCAGCAGCAGCTTCAGTTGATCCGAATCGAAGGCTCTTTATTCCACAGACAGTAATAACAACAATAATAATAACTGTTATTTATTATTACTACTAATATAGCTATTGTTACTATTATTATTGTTATTACTGATTAAGAGGCCACATTAGTTTCTGACATGAGTCCCGAACACAAACATGTTTTAATGAGGATAAAAACATTTGCTAGATAAACGATGACACATCCTGTTAAATATCCGTGTTTTAGTTTTTATGACACGTGCTCTAATAAATCTCTGTATGTATTCACGTTGCACACATTAAACTTTATAATAAATGAAACACAGAGCACTCCAAACGTGCAGTTCCTCTGGTGTCCAGCAGAGGCAGCAGTGAGTCAGTCCTCATAGACTCCCATGTTAAAACGAGTACGTTTACAGCTGATGCACAGAGAATTTCTACCTTCACACCTGTACTAAATCATGCAACCATGCACCTGTTTGCAATGTTAGGGGCGTGGCCTCCGTGACTGACAGGTGCAGCATCACCTGAACTGCACCTCTGGTCCACGTTTGTCCTGCTGGAGCCTTCGGGAGCATTTTAATGACATTATGTGAATATTAACACAGTCTGTGATAGTTACTGGCAGCTGAGGCTCATGGGTAATGCAGTATTTGGACTCCTCCCTCACAGCGTCACTCGTTGAGCTGATATGAGATATGAAACATGTTGTGTATCGTGATCCGTGCTGACAGTCAGCGCCGAGTCTATTACGGCCTGATGGAGCTGCTTAATGGCGTCTGATGGAAAACATGGTGGCCTAACGAGGGCTGCCATTGGACAAACACGCAGAGTGCATCAGAGAACAATAGAGATAACCTGAGTGCTGACTGTCTCTACATCGATTCACTGTGAGGCCCATTAGCGCTCCCACGGACTGAGAGGAGCTCCGTGACCACCTCAGAGATTCAAAGAAAACTACGCAGAGACAGACAGTTAACGCCACACGGCTAAGTCTCCACCCACTTTATTCATACACCAAATCACGACACTCGTGGACCAAAATAATAATCACAGAACAGACTGAGTGTCAGAGTGCCTCATCAGAGGCCTCTGGTGTTCTTCAGAACCAGAACTGAGGAGGTCCAGGCCAACGTGACAGCTGCTCTTCCTCCCAGAGACCGCGTCCTGACAGCCCGTGTTCAGGGCCGTTTCCCCCGCCTTGTCCCTGAAACCAGCAGCGAGGGCCAAAACCTTAAACATGAAGGTGGAAACATCCACGAGTTCCCTTCAGCTCAAACAACCACAAACGGCTATGATTGGCTGCAGGTGTTTGCCTCCCTGCACAGCAACCACAGCTCCACCTGGTGGTCAAAAATTGGTTCCAACAAAGAAAAATTATTTTCCTTCTAAATCATTTTATAGTCAGGACGCTGCAGTTCTCACACACACACACACACACACACACACACACACACACACAGTCAAATAAAAATATGCGGTTGCACTACAGAGGGTGTGCAGGTGGGAGCGGGATTATACAGAAACATCTGAGACCATGTGACCATGATGGGACCAATAAGACGACCCCAAAGATTTACGATGTCAAACAGAAACATTAAAGCAGCCCCAGAAAACAAACGTTACGCCTCCAGAACCAGAACCGGGACAAACTGCTGCACGTCATCGTCACAGGAACTGAGGCCGCCGGGTTCTTCACGTCTGCGACAAACAGGAAGTGAAGCTTCCTTCAGAGAGAAACGCGTGCCGTGGCTTCAGAAGTCCAACCACTCGCTCATGTAGATGCAGGTGGATGGCGAGATCTCCCCGCCCTCATGGCAGTCGTCGAACACCTGCAAAGAGGAGACAGGATGAGTTCGGGTGCCCTGAGAGCGGCCCTGGGTGCAGGTGGGCACGGCGCGTTACCGGGCAGAGTCCGCAGGGCGTCTTGACGAGGCCGGTGGGCTGGATGATGGCGTTCACGCCGCGGTACAGCTTCATCTGCCCGTCCACACTGCCCACCGTGCCCTCCTTGGCGGCGATCACGGTCATCTCCACCTTTCCGTCGTAGATGAGCGTGTTCAGGATGGTCTCGATGTCATCCATGGACAGGTCCACCTGAGGGAAGCACACACACCAGATTCATACGCAGAGATAAATAGGTCCATGCTGTCGACCCTGCCCTTTCACCTCGTCTCACGGTCGCTTTCATTCACCTGACCAGGAAAGCAGATTGGCCAAAGATCAACTAAACCCCGCCTTAAACACCTGGACCTGGGTCCATAGCCTGAGTCCCGGGGACTGTTTACACGCAGGATGAGGTGTAAAGTCTACGCTCCCGCCTCCTCAGGTAACGCTCACCTGTCTGAGCACCTGAGCCCAGCTGCTTCTAATGTGTGTGTGTGGAGCTGTCTGCAGGTGAACGCTGTGCTGTGATTGGTGCGTCTGAGCTGTGATGTCACCTTGCTGATGCCCAGCTCACAGATGTACTTCCAGACTTCGTGCGACGTGGCGAAGGAGCTGTTTCTCTGAACCATCGGACTCTGCTTGCTGTCCCGCGCCGCCTCCGCCTCAACACAGGAAACACAGCGAGGGTCATATGACGGTTCACACAGCTCTGAGACATGAAAGAAGGCCGCCCCGCCCTACTCGCGCCTCAGAGTGCCGCTCTGCCTCCTCCTGCCGGGCACCGTTTGGACAATGAAACAGTTTAAATAAAGTTTTTTGTACCTTGCTCTGCAGGAACTTGAAGCACTGCTGGTTGAGAACCTCCACGAACTCGGACTCAAAGTCCTGGTCGCTGTACCAGGCGCCGCCCGTCACCGAGCGGTCGGGCTGCAGGTTGTACAGCATGTACACCTTCTTCTTCGACGCCTGCACAAACACGCCAGCGGAGAGGAAGTATGACATCATCACCGTCAGTGTTTGTTTACACGAAACACACGGAGACGGCGCATCTTTAATTTTTATTTACTTACATGTGTTTGTTTATTTCCAAACTGTTTTATAGTTTCTATATTTTTGCTGATTTACATATTTTACAGATGTTTGTCGTAAACATCTGGAAAATATATTTAATCAGAATTTAAACAGTTTCTTTTATCTTTGCACATTTTAAGCTGATTTTTCTGCAGATATTTAAATAAACATTGACTCTTTCAGCTGCTAATGTTATTGATTATTGATCAGCGATAAGGCTGATGAAGCCGATTATTGATCGTGAAAGACTCACAGCCACAGACTTCACGGCTTTGATGAGCTTCTTGCTCTCCAGGTTCTTCAGGATCTTGTTGATCTCAGTCAGAGGCAGGTTGCTCTTGAACCGGATGTCTCGGCTCCAGATTCCTGCAGAGAGAGACAGACGTAACGGCGAGCCACGGCAGCGAGCCAAACGGGGACAGGAAGTACTCAGTTACCTTTGTTTCCTGCGTCCTCGATGATCTGATAGACCAGCTTCTCCTGGTTGTCTGAGCCCTTCATCTTACTGAGACAGAACAGACAGGAAGCAGCTGAGACACCAGCAATCACCTGACAGGAAGTACACTCCTACACCTGTGTGTGTGTTTACCTGGTGCTCTGAGAGTCCTTCAGTCTGTACAGGAGACCTGCACTGTTCCTCAGCAGGTCCAGCTGACCCTGAAACAAACACCACCTCATCAACCTGCTGCCTGCTCAGCGCACAGAGTACAATAAAGCGCCATCCTCCTCACCCTCTGGAGGTGAGTGACATCATCAGACTGACCAGTGAGAGCAGCTTGTTGATGGCCATGGCTCTCTGCTGTGGCTCCAGGTGAGGCATGTCGTTCTGAATCACCTGGTCTGTGATACCGTGAGGGAACTGCTGACACAGCTCTTTGATCCTGAAACACACACACACACACACACACACACACACACACCAGATAAAATTCACAGTAAACCTGTTTCTCTGTTTAAACTCGGAGTTTTAATCGTTTTCTGCTCCTGCTGTGTCTCAGCTGCTCAGGCTGCACATGAAGACCAGCAGGCATAAACTTTAGCTCAGAGGAGCTTCGGCCGAAGGCGCCATTAAAGACCAGAACATGTCCAGATGTTGGTCAAGCGAAGCCAGCTGATGACACTGATTAACGCCGAAGTGACCAGCAGTCCGGCGCGATGTGAACGTGCGTTCATGACCTGCACGCAGGCGCTGTGTGCGCGAGCAGAACCGTACAGGCGATAATTGTGACAGTATTCGGCCGGAGTCCGATACGCGGACAGAGCGGCCCGCCGGCCCCGCTCCTCCCTCACCTGTTCTCGACCTCCGCGGGGTCCGACAGGTTCGTCTCCTTCTTCACCTTCACCTCAGCCATCTCCAGCGTTTCTTGCCTGCGCGGGGCTCTTACTTTGTTAGCCTGTGAGCTAATGTTGTGACTGACTGCGAGCACACGCTGGGGTCCTTCGGTGTCCCAAGCGACCGGAAGCATCCTGAAATCCGCCTGATTAAAATACACACCGCGGTCAGATCTCGACCTTTTGTTTGTGTTTAAGCATAGATACCCGGCCTCACTGTTTCACAGTATTTTTTTTTTTCTTTCTTTGGTTAATTTCATTTAAAAAATAAATTTCTTTGACTGGTCAGCGGCCTCTGGTCCTGTGACGATGACGTACAGCAGCTTGTCCCGGTGATTTATAAAATATATCATATATAGAAATATATGAATTTAAATTTTAAGGTCATTTTTCTCAACTCCTTCTTTTTGTGTTTTTAAATTCAATGTAAACTTTAAAGGGTATGTTTCTAACAGCGCAGCACGCAGAGGTGGGCGGGTACTACAACCCAATGGCAGCACCGCCCATCTCTGTCGTTCAGGCGTATAAAACAAGCGTCCCCGCGGACACAGCCCGTTGCTATGGTGACACTTCGGTAAACTCGGCAGCAGTCCCGTTGATCACCTGCGCCTTCATCCAGGTAAGAACACTGTCTCTGTTTGTTTTATTTACCGGCGTGTCCCGGCCATACGGCTCATCGAACCAGAACCGGCCCCATTCAAAAGCTCAGAAAAAAACAGTGAAAATAAGAGCAGCTTCAGTCAAACTAACAAAGAGACGGTAAAGACACGGGAACCTATCAGAGGCTTTGGTAAACCTTCAGGGAAACCCTCCCAGAAACCTAAGATGTCCCACTGGGGCACGCGGGGTGGAGACGAGTGTCAGGCCTGATGTGGATGCCCGTGAGACCCACTGTGATGTTTGGAGACGACAGATGAGAAGACAGACAGTCACTGGGAGCAGGGGCGGATCTAAAGACATGTTCGTAGGGTGGCATGGAAATCAGATGAGGTGGCAAAGTCACGGCCGTTTCTATACACAGGTGTTTCATTCTGTAATATGTGTTAAATAAGGTTAAATACATCAAATGCAGTAAGCATACATGTGAATATAAACGTAGTCTGTTTAATTGGCTTTAGATCAAATAATGAAACATCTCAGTTACTTCAAGCATATGAATTTAAATTTTAAGTGTTGTATAGTCTGTATGATAAATAAGTATGTAGCCCGATGAGGATAACATCCAGAAAGCTACACTACATGTGGTGGATGAGCTAGAACTTCACACTCTTTTTATGAATGATAGATAATTTTAACAAACAACATTTTCATAGAAAGAAAGAGTCGGGCAAGCATCCGCACCGTCTGCTGGTTTTAGCTCAGAGGATGGCGACCAGCCTCCAGGAAAGGCTGCAGCGTCTGGCAGTGGGTCAGCACTGGCTTTGTTCTTCCAAGTAAAGGTTCTGGATCAGGACCGTTCAGTGGGGGATTCACTCCAAAGCGGTTTGATTGATGTGGCCACACTGACCTGCTGAGAACTGCAGAGCCTGAAAGCAGCGGGAAAAAGCTCATCCACGCAGACGGTTTCTGACGGAGGTGTTTGCAAACCACCATAAAGCTACAGGAACATGAGCCATCACCTATGCGGCCCAGATACACATCGACATCCCCGCCCTCCTGTCGGACACTCTGGGAGTTCGTATCCATCAGGCTCCTGCCTCGTTTCGTGGACCGATGCTAGAGCGACCAACGCGTGCTGGTCGCCCAGCTTCTGTGTACAGAGGGTTCATTATCACACCTGTTGTTATGATATGAGGTTCTCTGCTCTCTGCAGCAGGCTGTCGGTTCTTTGGTTTGTTCTCTGTGCTGTGACACAGATTCAGCTCCATCCATTTTACAGATAACATGAGGTATGAGGTTACTCAGCAGAAGTAACTGAGTAAAAGTATGAATGTATGTTGGGACAAAGCCGGCGAGGACGTCTTACTGAGTCTGAAAGGGAACTGAACAACTGATTTATTGATTAACTGATTGGTTGGCAGACGGTTGTTGTCATGGCAGCGGGGGCAGTGTCAGCTCCACTCATCATTCCCATCATCCACCTGCAGACTCATCGAGCCAAGAACCACATCAAGACGAGCACACCTGTGTCCATCCAGTCAGGTAGAACTCCAACCGTCTGCTCATCCACCCAGCATCCATCCATCCATCCAGCAGGTCATGTGACAGGTGTGTCTGT
The DNA here is from genome assembly GCF_001858045.2 of Oreochromis niloticus. NCBI lineage: Eukaryota > Metazoa > Chordata > Actinopteri > Cichliformes > Cichlidae > Oreochromis > Oreochromis niloticus. The sequence continues at coordinate 41,855,377 of NC_031971.2, read as the reverse complement.
GCAGACTCTGCAGGTGTTCTGATCTTTTACACTCTGGATGGTTCAAAGCCGGGGGCGGGGCATCGTGGAGCAGCAGGCAGCAGCAGGAAGTACAGCGAGCCCATCCTTCTGCCTGCAGGCCGGGTGACAATTCGAGCGGTGGCTGTCACCAGGTAAGTGGTCACCTGACATCAGTGTGTACCGGCAGCAGATGCTTTCACAGTGTAGATCAATAAAGTTTATGTTTGTCTGCAGTGACGGCAGAGAGAGCTCCATAGTGACGAAGGTTTTCTCTGTGGATCCTTTGGACAACTTCCTGCAGGTAATCGTGCAGCTGCCTGCTGCAGTTAACATTTCCCAGCTGCCCCTGCACAGACCTGATGATTCACAGAAATGCTTCTTTTACCTTCCAGCCTCCGCCAGAAGAAACATCCTCTCCTGCTGAGACCTCAGGTGTGTTCAGTTAAATTCAACTTTATTCATAATACAATACATTACAACAGGTACCTCAAGTCTTACCGTACTGACAGGTAAAGATGTACAACATTACAGAGAAAACTGACCAATCAGAGGATACTGTGTGGGCAGCACTCGGTGACAGTCGAAATGAAGAACTCGCTCTTAACCTTGGGGGGATGGGGTGTAAACCTGCTCTTTCTCTTCATCTGACCAATCACAGAGCTTCACACTTCCTGTTTCTTGTGTCCAGAGCCAAGGATGATGGGAAATCCCTCCCTTCAGTCAGGCCCTCGTTTTCTGTACGGTCGTCATGGCTCTGAGATCGGCGCCCAGCTCGTCTCATCTCACCGCTCCCAGCCTGCGGTTTTTAGGGGGTCAGGTGACCTGAGGCAGCTGAAGAGCACGGAGACGACAAGAGTGCAGCGAGACACCGACTTCCTGCGGTACGACCACACGGTACAGCCCTCCATCAGAGCCAAAAGTTTGTGGACAGCTCATCAAACAGAGCTGATGAACGTCCCAAGAAGAAGGAAAATGAGAAAAACATGTTCTTTTTTAAAAATAAATACATTTAGTTTGATTTCCACTCATTAAGACATTGCCCAGGTGTGCAGGTGCGTCCACATACTTTCGGCTTCACACTGTAAACCTGATGAACCAACAGTTTCTGTGCATTCAGGTGTGCTCGCTGTCTGCATCGCCGCCCCTCTGACCCGTTCGCTCAGTTCTGCGCTCAGTGTGGAGCGGCGCTTTCTCCGCTACCCAGTCACAGGCTGCCACCTGCTGAGGAAGGACAGGTACTGCATGCACTCACCTGAGCATTGCCACGTCCCGCTGAACACCTGACGATGAATCTGTGTGTGTGTGCGTGTCAGATGTTGCTGTGTGTGTTCTGTGGAGCTCTAGTTCCCGCCAACACACACACCTGTTTGGTGTGTGAAGCTGCCATCGATCAACAGCTGCAGCCACGAGCGGGCATCACTCTGCAGGTACACACACACACGCTCACACACACACACACACACACACGCTCACACACACACACACACACACACACACACATGCTCACACACACACACACACACACACACACTGGTGTTTACCTGTGCATGCAGGGTCATGTGATGTGTGTCTGCTGTGGAAGTGGGAATCCAGCTGACGCCTTCAGCTGTCTCACCTGCGAGAGCTGCTTGCAGCAGGTAAGCAGCTGCTGACCACACCTGTACAGCCTCACCCACAGACACTTTACGCTCTCTTTACTCCTCATGGCTTCAGGTGGGCGGAGCCAGGAGCAGTGTGCCCTCTGACCCAGGAGCGCACACCAGGATGTTGTCCTGCACCAGATGTAAACGTTTAAACTGGGGCGACGCAAGATTCTGCGACTGGTGCGGCTCCAAGGTGAATGCACATCTGACACCTAAAGCAGTGTAAAGTGAAGCATTGTGGGATTTGTAGTGATGCCGTGTGCTTTCAGCCCACCCACGCTGCCCGCTGTGTGACATGTCAGCGATGTGGAGCGAGTGCACACCCGTACACTTTTTACTGCACCGCCTGTGGCATTTTCCTGGAAGCACCGGTCCCACTCGGATCCTGCGGTGACATCACACGATCGGTCAAGGGTGCCGCCAACCGCCAGGCATGTCGACACGCCAGATATGTCACGCCTTCCACGTGTTTCCTTCGATTCCAGCCAGTCAGCTCCCTCCTTTTGTGTGCAGGTGGGAGTGCAGACTGCCTGTGGCGCCACCTGGCGGACCACTGCCTCTTCGCACCCTCTGCGAAGTGTAAAGATAGCCCCACCCACTGTGGATCAGTGCACACAGACTGTAGGACTCTATTACCCATCAGGCACTGAGCTGCAGAGGAAGGAGCAGCACAGAGCGCTACAGCTCCTCAGGAAGCAGGTGCAGAGCGACCGCCACCCACCGCTCACCGCCATCAGCCCGGGACGAGGTAAAACCCAACTCACAGTCTCAGTGTCAGGGGCGGGGTTACAGAGGCGTTCTTCCATGTGTGACGCCTGTCATGTTCAGGTTACTGGAGGAAGCAGCTGGATCACATATGCGCTCACCTGAGAAGCTATGCCCAGAACAACGCCCCCTTCAGGGCGCTGCTGGGAGAGCCTCGTCTGGGCCGGGTAAATCACACCTCACATGCCGCTCACCTGTCTAGCAGTGACATTGCCGTGTGTTAAATCAGAAGGTGGTTTTACCTGAGAAGGTGCAGGCAGGTCACTTCCTGTGGTGTTTACTTGCAGATGGTCTTTGCGGTGATTCAGGAGGATCGCCATGAGGTCAGTCTGACCGTCAGCTTTGCAGCAGCTGAGCTTAAAGAAAAACAGGTGTGTTTGGAACAGGTATGCTGAGCGTAGGATATCGTGGTTATTTAATGAGTTTAATGAGTGGGGTGTGGTCTCAGGTGGGTGCTGACGATGACGGCACGGGATCTCCAGGTGGAGGATTTGAGCTCGCCAGCTGGACCAAGACTCTGAGCAGCATTACAGAGCGAACAGGGTGGACAGGTGAGAGCCCATGTGACACACAGACATTCATCTCAACATTTCAGCCAATCAGAGTCCTTGAATTTCACCAAAACTGACCTCAGATTTTGACCTGTGTTGGTCTGATTAACCAGCAGCCATGTTTTTGGTCAGATTCCTGCTGGAGAGTGCTCTGGTGTTGGCCAGTCAGAACAGAGTAGAGTGTGAAAGGGGCGGGACCTCTTTATGTTGTATCATTACACCTGAGCTGAGCTGATAATCAGCACATCAGTTAACATATTGATTGATTGATTTTTCATTTACATGAGCCAATCAGAAGCTGCTGATCGATCTGTGCTTTTATTTTGGTGTCGGACAGGAAGTGACCAGCTCTCGGCTCCGCCGTCCAAACCTTACCTGACGCCCAAACTGCCGGTGAGAAACTCCGCCCACAGCCGAGGGCGCTTCCTCGCTGATTGTACCCGTTCATGCTCCTCTCTGATTGGCTGTCTGGCTGCAGGTGAAGGATGTTCAGCTGTTGAAGGAGCTGGGTCCAGGTCGAGGTGAGGTCGGCGTCATCCAGCAGCTCCTGGACCAGGTATCACCCTCTGCGTTCAATCGACAGCCTGCTCAGGGTCACCTGACACGCTTTACATTTGTGTGTGCGGTCGTTCGCCAGGGGGCCGACCCTTCCTGCTGCGGGAGCGACGGCCTACATGCTTTGGCAATTGCCGTGATAAATGGTCACCATGACGTCCTACCTGTTTTGGTGCAGCGAGGCGCTGACGTGGACCAACAGTCTGGACGGTAAGACCAGGTTTTTATTTTTTTACAGCTAGAACAAGGTGCCGCGGGATCTCATGTGATCCCACAGGCGTGTCAGCTGAGGGCCCGCCCCCAGTACCAGAGCAGCGACCCCGAACCTGGCTAAGGGTAAACGTAAATTCAGTAAAATCATAATTCACGTCGGCAGTAATGACACCTGGTTACGCCAATCGGAGGTCACTAAAATCAATATTGAATCGGTGTGTAACTTTGCCAAAACAATGTCGGACTCTGTAGTTTTCTCTGGTCCCCTCCCCAATCAGACCAGGAGTGACATGTTTAGCCGCATGTTCTCCTTAAATTGCTGGCTGTCTGAGTGGTGTCCCAGAAACGATGTGGGCTTCATAGATAATTGGCAAACCTTCTGGAGGAAACCTGGTCTTGTTAGGAGAGACGGCATCCATCCCACTTTGGATGGAGCAGCTCTCATTTCTAGAAATATGGACCAATTTATTAAACCCCCCAAAATATGACTATCCAGAGTTGGGACCAGGAAGCAGAGTTGCAGTCTTACACGCCTCTCTGCAGCTTCTCTCCTCCTGCTACCCCCCCAAAAACCCATCTCCATAGAGACTGTGTCAGCTCCCAAACAGACAAAAAACAAACTAAAAACCAGCAATAAACAACTTAAACATAAAAAATCCCAAAGAAAGAACAATACAGTATCCACATCTGAACCAAAGAGTAAAACAGTGAAATGTGGATTATTAAATATTAGGTCTCTCTCCTCCAAGTCTCTGTTAGTACATGACTTAATAATTGATCAACAAATCGATTTATTATCAGCTGATTTCATGTATGATTCTGATTGGCTGACGGCTCTCAGACCCGCGGATCAAGCAGACGGACTCTTTTAAAACTTGAAGAGCTTTCACCTTCAACGTTTTCATTCATCATAACAGCATCCAATAGACTCCGCCCACTTCACTGTACGTACCTGAAACTTGCCCGCACACTGGTTGCTTCAGGTTCTGGATGAGGTGCTGATGGAGCCCTCTGATTGGTCCTTGTACCTTCCATTATTTAGACCCTGTAATGCTCGTGTGTGCTGACACTCCTCCTCCTCCTCAGGATGAAGAACACTGCTCTGCATGAAGCTGCAACTCTGGGGTCTGCAGGTGTGCCATGTGCTGAGGTCCTGCTCAGGTGAGTTAAATCCTGCATTCAGTGTGCCTCTGTAAACATGGCCGCCTACAGGTGTGTGATTCAGAGTGAAAGCTTCTTAGATCTTGAATGAAAGTGAGACGGCTGGTGTGGCAGCAGTGTGCCGGGTCACCAACGTAATGTTGCCAAGGCAACAAATATGAATCCAACTCCTGCTTTTTTTTTTTTTTTTTTTAGTCCCACAGACTGAGGTCGAAAGTTCCAAGTTGCTACAGAATGCAGCACAGTACCTGCAGTTGTTGCTCCTCCCACTTGTCGTAATGACATCATCCTCTCTGTCCCTGGTTTCAGCTGTAAGGCCAACGTGAGGCAGAGGAATGCTGCGGGTCAGACGGCGTATGACGTGGCGGCGAGCTCGGGCTGCGGCAGCATGGCGTCTCTGCTGGCAGCTCAGACTGGACTGGACTTACTGGGCAAACTGGGAAACATGAACTCAAGATGAAGCTGATTTTTTTTCTGATTGGTCTGAACGTGAAGTGATGTCTACAGCTCAGAAAGTGACATCACTTCCTGTCAGCGCAGACATGTAGATTACAGATTTTTGACCCTTTCAGTCCGGCTTCCACTGAGACCGCTCTCTTCAGGGTCTCTAAGGATCTGTTGTTGGGTTCTGATGCAGGAATTCTGTGATCGTTTTGCTTGGTCTCAGCGCAGAACTTCAATACCACTGACCATAAAATCCTAACGTTAACAGGCTAACAGGTTTTGGCGCGAATATCTGGCTCCGCCTTACCTGGTTTTCTTTCTTCTTATCAGACAGGACCTTTACTGTTAGGACTGACAGGTTCACCTCTAACATTGCCCCCCTAACCTGTGGGGTTCCACAGGGTTCAGTTTTGGGTCCATTATTATTTTCTTTCTACATGCTTCCTTTAGCTGGCATTATTCAGTCATTTCTTATCATTTCTATGCCGATGACATTCAGCTCCATGTGTCCTTTAAGCCTCCTCAGCTGGATGGGTTGTCCACCCTAGTCCAGTGCTTAACTCAGGTTTCTGATTGGCTTTCTAACAACTACCTTGTTTTAAACACAAACCAGACTGAGACAATGATCATAGCTCTTCCTGGACTACAATCTAAAGTCAGTCGGGTTCTTGTTTCTTTCTGTTAAGTCAAATATTTGATTCTTCTCTGGGCCTCGACTCAAATGTAAAATCTCTGTCTCGTTCCTGTTTCTTTAATTTAAAGAACATTTCTAAACTGCGACATATGATCTCCTCAGCTGATCTGGAAAAAAGCGTTCATGCATTTGTGTCATTGTGTTTAGATTATTGTAACGTCCTGTTTACCAGCTTGGACAGATCTTCTCTTTCTTGCCTCCAAGCTGTACGAAGTGCAGCAGCTGTTTCAGTTTAAACAAGCCTTCTGTTGATCAACGCCTTTAAATTTTTTTTTATTTACATTTGACCTTTTATATTGTTTATATTGTCTATCTTAACCTTCGTGTACAGCGATTTGTGACTGTCTACGAAAAGCGCTTAATAAATAAACTTTACTTACTTACTTACGTGTCGGGGTCTTTGTGAGGGTTCAAATAATAAAATATTTCGGGATGAGATTTAACACTTCAGTGGCTCCGCCCATAAAACAGAAAAACAAGTACCTAATCTCGATTATGGCGCACTGCTTCCTGTTCCTCCAAAATAAACTTCATGTCTCACCCAAAAACACCTGAAAGCAGCAAGTAAAGAGTTCACGGAGGTCAAAGGTCTGTAGGATGTTCACAGACCTGAATCACAGACCATAGCTGAGTGACAGACGGTGAAACGGGCCGGTGTGTTTTTAAAGTTTTGTGCTTGTCTAGTGAGGCATTGCTGCGTTCTTGTGGTTCTGGACCTCAGGTGGTTCCTCACCAGGGGGATTGTACCTGAGCTCCACATGTCCCTGTCAGCCTCGGCAGAGGGAGGGCGGAGCCTTCATCCCCGGGGTTGTGCATCCCATCTGGCCTGCGACCTGTTTGAAGCAGGCTGCTCTGGTTCATGGTCGGTCACTAACAGATAACACTGAATGACTTCCTCGCCTCTCGATATCTGGAGTTTCGTCTGGTGACACAAACTTGGCTAAATGTGAAGAGTGGAGCCGGCTCTCTGAACCCTCCAGACTGTGACTGCCTCAGCTCGGACAGCCAGCCAGGTGGAGGTTAGCTACTGCTTATAAAAACTGCTCCATCAGCTGTTTGCACTACAGAAAGACAACAAGGATTTTGTCCAAGATTCCTGTGAATTCTTGGCAGGAGCTGTGATATGACAGTGTTTTAATTCTTTAATATTCACGTTTGATATACAGCTCACTAAAGACTTTTTAGACTCCTAATGTTGTTCAGTCAGCTAAAGGCCCAACACACAAACGTGGACACAAACGTGGACATGCTCTCTGTGAAGTCTGGCATGTTCATTTCTCTGACACGTCTGTAATATCTGAAATTCTCCTTTCATATCAGTCTCTCGTGATTACCTCAGGTGCTGCCGGTCATTTTATTTGTTCTTATCAAAACTGTAACCATGAATTACTTTTTGATGGGTCCATTCACTTTAATTCAACCTGCTTGGAAACCCTTGATTCACTTGCTGCTCTCACAGCCAGGACTCTAAAACTAAAGCCCAACCTTGGTTGAATGACGTCAGCAGAGAACTCAGACAGGTGTGAAGAAAAGTCGTCTGTCTCCAGGTGTCTTTGTTAAATGATCAGAAGACTGTAAGAGCAGCACGAACAAAGTATTTCTCTAATAACAGAGCTCGTGTTTTATTTAGACCAGCACAGCGCCAGCCATGCAGGATCTCTACAGAGAGCGCTGCATGAGGACGACACAGCGGAGCCTCTCTGATCCAGCCACCCCAGCCACAGACTCTTCTCACTCCTGCCGTCCGGCAGGCGGTTCAGGAGCATTCAGACCCGCACTACCAGACACAGGGACAGTTTTTACCCACAAGCCATCAGACTTTTGAACTGCTGACACTCTATACACACCACTAAACACTCACTACAATTACAGGACTCTGCACACTGTCACTTCAACTAATGCCACTTAAATGCTCGTTGCACAAGTTTTGCACAACCTGTAAAAACCAACTTGTATTAAATTCTCTAAATATTTAATACTTTTCTCTTTTTTTCTCTTTATCATTATTATTACGGCCATATTCTGTTATTTTCTTCTTAATTTAACTGCACACTTCTACATGCTCATGTAAAGCTGAGGAGCGCGACCCAAAGAATTTCATTATGGGTAAATGTGGCTACACTGTTAACGTCTGCGTGCACACCGCGTGACGTGAGAGCACACCTGGATTTGAAATGTGCAGAGTAACAGTTCCTTCCTGTCCTGCTCGCTCCCAGAAGCGTGCTAATGGCAGGCTGCAGCAAGTGTTTAGGATGGAGGGCGATGGAGCGTAAAGGAGGCGAGAGAGCAGACGGAGCTTCAGCACTTTGGTTTTAATACCTCAGAAACACAAACAGCAGCACACACACAGTCCCAGATGTTCCTCACAGCACCGACAGCTGCACACCTGCCTCAGGTGCAGGTCAGCTGGTGATGGGGCTCAGCGCCGCAGCCGCAGGAAGAAGGCGTGGCGGCACTCGGCGCTGTCCACGGGGTAATATTTATCGTAGAAGTCCAGGATGTACTCCTCGGCCTTGAAACCGAACTTCTGGTACAGCAGCATGGCGGGGTTGCTGGCCGACACGTGCAGTGTCACGTCCTTTCCCATACACGTCTGAAACACGCACAAACACACACGTTAGGATGGTCGCAGCAGCATGGGTGCCCCTGACCCGCCCACCTGCAGTCGCACCTGGATCAGGTGGTAAATCATGAAGGTCCCGATGCCGGCCCGCCTCCACTCGGGGTGGACGAGCAGGAAGGAGATGTAGGCCTCGTTGTATTTCACGTCCGGCACCATGAAGCCGAAGCCCACCACCACCTTCTTGTAAAGGACGACAACGCTGAAGTCAGGGTACTGCAGGCACTCGGATAGATCCACACCTGTGGGAGGAGCAGACGGAGGTCTGAGTCACGGCCGGATTGCGCCACGGGGCGTAACAGGCAAGTGTGCTACCTGGCCAGAAGCTGTCGTGACACATGGCGTTGACGGAGGGGATGTGGTTTGGACGGACATAGCAGTAGTCGATGGGAGCGTCAGGTTCAGGTGCCCAGCCCGGCTCCTTCCTGTGCGGGTACGCTCGGATCTCGGCCAGCAGCCGGAGCTTCGGCGGACGGCTCTCGTAGTCCCGCCTAGACAAAAGAAAAGGAAAATGGAGAACGCAGGTGTGGACCTCCACCTCGCAGGAAGCTCCGAGGACTCTCCGACCACAGGTGTGGCTCGGGCTCGGAGGTTTACCTGATGTACGGTTTGAGGAGGCGGGAGGTGTAGGGGCTCCTGATGGTCTGCTCCAGGCTTCCTTCAGCTCCCATCAGACGATGCCAGAAAGACACGGACGGCTGCTGGACGCCTCGTCTGCCGGAGACGCCGGTCTGTAAAACATGGACAGGTGAAGCGAACAGTGTGAACACTGCATCAGCTGCAGCGATTGGTGCACGTGGGCGTGTCACATGGACGGACAGGAAGTGTGTGCGTTACCTGGAAGCGATCGAGAATCCGCAGCTCCTGGCTGCTGGTACAGTATTTCCCTTTCACACCGCCGCCGATCTGTGATCCGGCCTCCTGGGCGCCATAGATTCCTCCCACCAGGCTGAGGGTGGCGCTGACCACTTGGTCGATGTCCAGCAGGGGGAGCCTCCTCTGTCGTTTTGCCTGGCGAACCAGCAACTTCCTGTGGAGGCGTTTAGCCTGCGGCGTGACGGCCAACGCGAGCGGGCAAGCGTCCAGCCGTCGCAGCAGCATCCTCTCCTCGTACAGACTGAGGGTGGCATAGCGAGGACTCTGGGCGTTGCCGGCAGCGCTGTCAGTGTTCTCTGGATGAGTCGTCCTTCTGCGCTCAGGTCCTCCGCCACCGCCGCCTGTGGACACCGGGGCGTCTTCACTTTGTCCTACGGGTTCTTCAAAGTCGCCCTCCCGCTCGCGGCCTTCGTCTTCCTCGCTCTCTGCTTCACGCTTGATGTGAGGCGGTGGCGGGCGGAGTTTCTTGCGGGTGCCCAGGTTGGCACTGGCAGGCGGGATGTACTCGGTTCCCGGGTCGATCATCCCCTCTGTTTCCATCTCCTCATCATCTGAGTTGGAGGAAGCAGAACGCGCCATCAGCGGTTACATCACATAAAACCACATGACCCTGCACCAATCAGGTGGTACCTCACCGTGGAACAATGCCTGTGGCGGCATGGCGTCAGGGATAAGGTCTGCCTCCGACAGCAGGCTGGGCGTCGCCGAATGCGAGGCTGGCGTTCCCGGGGCAGAAAAGTCAGGTGAAGGCGATGGCGTCGGGCTGGTGAGCGGCGTTCTGTCTGAGGAGCTGAGCGAAGAGAAGTCAATGACCTCACCCTTCTCCAGGACCAGATCTGGGCGCTGCCCACCACCCACACCACGGCCTCCACCCAGCTTGACGGGCGTGGAGGCGGCGCTACGGTCCGTGTATCCGCCCGCCGCTTCCTTCTGGGCCCGCCGGATATCTTTGGCCTCCTGAGTGCGTGAGCGTTTCTCCTTCAGCTGCATGGCGTTCTCCACGGGGTTCCGCGCCCCGCGTTTGCGCAGACCCTCCACGGTGATGATCGGGTCCAGCACGGGTTTGGACGCTGTGGGTAAACAGCGTCCAAGGTCAGAGGTCAACAAACACCGTCCACTTGGGCGCCAGCGTTCGATCACGGCTTACCTTTAGTCTTTGTCACGGATTTGTCCACTTCTGGTCGGAGGGTTGGAGGTCGGTTGTGGACCAGCTTCCACCAGCCGGGCTCACCGAACTCCTGCGCTCCAGAGCGGAAGAAGGCGGGGCTTCCGACCGACAGGCAGCCCGCTACCGTGCTCCACCAGGTTGATGTCTTCTTCCTGCAAAGAAGAGTGCAACACGAATGTGAGCGCCGGCACGTTATCGATAAAGACCAAAACTTTATTGTCTGTCTGCGATCGACCTCGAGCCCAGCAGGAAGTTCCAGTGTCGACCAATGAAAGCGCAGATGTCCTCTTTCCACCTGAAGTAGCCCTGCCGGCCCGTCCCCTCCAGAGACAGGTTGTACATGGCCAACATCACCACCTGCCACAGGAAGAAGCTGCCGTCAGCACGCCGAGTATTTGAGGTGTGTGTCTGTGTGTGTGGGCGGGGCTAAAGTCCTACCTGCTGCCAGGTGAGCCTCATCCTCTCGAAGCTCTCCTTGCCATCTTCGGAGCAATCGGAGCAGACGAATTTGAAGAAGTTGTCTCCCTTCAGGTAGCTCGGCTGCTCGCCGCGGAGCTGAGCTGCAGACGATCACAGGTACAGAGTCAGCTGCTGCTGCAGACCTGCTGGGGGTCTCCTAGGTTACCACCAGTGCCTGCTCTCAACTCATGAAGCTGCAGACGAGGAGCTGGACTAACAGCTTCCTGTCTGGCTCCACCCACACCACATCAGACCTCACCTTAACTCTCATACCTGCTTACATCACGGTCAGAGGTCACATTAAGGCTCATATCATGTGATCATCCATCGCATCATGTGACACTTAACTGAGAGCATGCTCACGCCGTGTTCTGGAGCCGGGCTAAAGGGCGTTCACGCACACTCAAGGAGGAGCTCGTACCTGAAGGTGGGGCCATGTGGAGGAAGCTGCCGCGCACAGAGGTGCAGATCTCGCTTTAGAGTTCAGCGGGTACGACTGTTGATTCACGTGACAGCTTTAATGAGTGCAACGTGAGACGGACCGGTCGGCACGCGGTGGGAGCGTCTGGATCACTTTTGTTCCCGCCATTTCGCTCTCAGCGTATTGTCCTACCGCGTAGCTACAACTGTGGTGTCGCCGGGAACCCACAGACTTGATTGCGTTGGGTTGTTATAGCAACGTGGCCGAGCATCCTGTGACGTCACTTGTGTGTGACATGAACGAGAACAAAGGAGGCGATGGCATTCCTCCTGCTCGGTCCGTGGCATTTTGTCAGACTCGTGGGCCGCAGGTTTCAATTTTCCCGAAAGACTCGCTCTCATGACTCACAGACTGGTGCACCTGACCAGCCAATCGGTGGCATGCGGTCTGCTGATGTCACATTTTCAGATTGCTCGGCAGCAGGTAGTGCCACCTACTGGAGAAGGTCGGTCACGTCAGAAACGGAGCGCTGCAATTGGCCAGCTCACCTGCGGGGATCCACTTGTGGCAGCGGTCGCAGTAGAAGGACATGTCCTCGCAGGCCCAGCCCCCGTCGGCGTCCTCACCCACGTCACTGGTCAGGGAGTCGCCACTCTGGTCATGTGACAGGTCCACGGAGCCCTGGTCCTCCGACTCAACAATCAGCAGCGTCTCGCCCTCCACCTCCCCCTCTTCCAGACCGTCCGACGCTGACGTGCAGGCCGCCTCGTCCTCCCCACCCACCAGCTGCTCGCCACTGCTGTCCATCCTCCTGCTTCAGGTACGGCACACCTGGGCAGGTGACCACTGCAGTCTACACAAGAGAAGAAACATTACAGTTGACCTGGTCGTAAGGAGACTTGGGGATGCAATAGGGTAGGTGCATGAGAGCATTTACCTTTTTCAGGTGTCCTGTGGGTGAAGCCTGGCCTCCCGGTTTCGTCTCTCCTCCGCCAGCTGTCGGGTCAGCAGCCGCTGCTCCTCCAGCAGCCGCAGGTTCTCCTTCCTGCGCTCGAGCCGTTCCAGATCCCTGACCACGCCCTCACGCAGGCGCTGCACGACAAACACAGTGACCACTCATCATTGATCAAGCTCTGAGGACATGTGAGCTCATCTCCACTGGTTCACTTACAGATCCTGCTTCTCACTCATTAATCCCTCAGTGCTCCGCCCCTCAGCACCTGTACACAGTCAGGTCTGCTTTCGGTCCCTTGTAACAGAATCCACACCTATGAGGGCTCGATGCTTTGGTGTGGAGTCTCTCCCATATGAGCTTCACAGCTGGACTGAAAACTCACCTCTGCCACACAAACTTACACCTTTGACCTTTTTGACTTGTGTTGCAAAGCGTTCTTGTGTTTCTTGTAAGGCGCTGGAGAAAGTGATTATTATTGATCACTGATTACTGAAACAGATGTCACAGGTGAGGTGCCCGAAGCTTTGTTCCCATGATGTGAACACCTTAAACCCAGGTGTGTGATTTTCTGTTTCTTTGTTTTATTTAACAGCAGGACTCGTGACCTCACAGAGGTCACCCGAGAGAAAACGCACCTCCAAAATAAAGGCAGACCTGTAAGCGTCACAGAATCCGAAATGAAACATCTGACGCCACTGCAGCTCTGTCAGTCACATGTTCTGCACTCACCTGAGCTAACGTTAACTCAGATAACGCCTGATTAGCTAACTGAGCCATAAATGTAAGGAATGACGATGATTATCATTGTTTACCAGCCATCTGAGTCTTTTATTTTGAAAAGTGTTGGAGGAAGCGGTTTTTGGCTGCTGTTTATCGTCATTATCGTGTTTATTTATTATTATTCTTTTAACGTCTGTGTGACGTCACCTGTGTCCGTTCAATTGCGTTTAACCACCACCTGTGCTTTAGCGTTAGCCTCGTTAGCCCCCGTGACCCGCTCCGGCACACGGAGGCTAGATGTCAGCCCGGCTCGGCTTACCTCTCTGTCCCAGGCCTGTTTGAGGTGCACCGCGGCCACGGTGCTCACGGTCAGAACCACGGACACTCCCAGGACCACCTTAGAGACCGCGGACATCACGCTGTCTCAGCTCCGGCTAACAGTGGCTAGCGGCGGCTAAGGTCTTCTTCTTCTTCTTCTACGCTCATCGGAGCTGCACCGCCCCCACCGGCCGGAGTGTGACACACACGCAGACTCGCGTCAAAGAATCAAAGGCCAAAAAGGCCAAAAATGTTCGTTTGTTTCTTCTTAACCTCCTAGGACCTGCCGTCCACATATGTGGACATCACATTTTTGGTTATTTTGACCAAAATACTCAATTTTGCTCTACATGGGCCTGATATCCACTTACAAGGACATTATACTGCTACTGTTCTATCAAAATTTTAAATGAATATCCTCATTTGTGGCTCTCATTTTTCTTAAAAACAAAAATAAGGTAAAAAAAAAAATCTGGAAATTCTTTGTTTTTACATTCATTGGGCCCCAATATGCCCAAATATCAAAGAGAAATTAAAAATGCATGTCGTGGAAGAGTTCGGGTCTTAGGAGGTTAAGGTGAAAACCAGGACCTCACCTGTCCTCCCTGCATCACACTCGCAGGGTGTGTTAGTGTGTTGTGAAGTATCTCCTGTCTCCTTTCCTCACTTCCTGCTGAGGACTTAGGAAAAGAGAAGAGAAGTGGAACGACCTCACACTCTTTCTCCTTAACGGTGTGAGGCCGGATGTCGTGGGCGTGAACTGCAGCGCTGTGAGGGAACCGTGATCACGGAGCTGAGCCTGCTAAAGCTGCGGTCCTGAACTACATATAAACTGTATAAAAGGGGCGTGGTCACAGCTGGAACATGCAAACATGGAGGGAGCATGCTCTTTGAACAGCTCCTCCTCCTCCGCCGTGCCTGAGTCAAAAGCTGTGAAAGTGGTAACATGACCATGCCGGGCACTTAGAACCTGAGCTGTCACACCTGAGGCCACCTTTAGCTAACATCGCCACGTCCTCCTCCTGCCTTGCATCCAGCTCAGAGTGAGTCCCAGGTACGTGACACTTAGTGAGGTAGTGACCTTTGAGACGGTCCTGAGAATCATTGACTCGACTGTCATTATGTGAGTCTTTGGAGTGGAAATGGCAGTTTATTCCACCTCTGAGGTGGAGCACCAACCATCGGCTGTTGATTAATGTCCACTCACACCTCCACCTGTGAAACAACTGAATTCAGCTCAGATCTTCTCACGCCTGATTGGCCGATCAGTCGGGCCAGTCAGCTCTGAGCATGCTCACCACAGGTATTATAGTTTTTACCCCTCAGCTGTAGAAGACGTCATCGACAGAGAGGTGAGGCAGGATGGAGCGGGTGGAGACGAGTATGACAGGAGAGCAGCAGGAGTGAAACTGAAGGTTTGGAGGTGGAGGCTAGGAGAGGAGGAGATGGAGTAAAATCTAAACTTCACATTTACGTTTAGGTATGTGAGTGAAGTTGGCCCCCCCACCTTCTTCAAATCCAACAAAAGTGGTACCAAACGTTTGTGCTACGTTTGTGCTGCAAACATTTTCGTTTGTGCTGCTATCATTTTAAAGATATTAATAAAAATTTCTACAGGTCATCAAAGTACAACCAGCCCCCCCACATTAATGGAATCCAACAAAAGTGGTATCAAACGTTTGTGCTGGTTTGTGCTGCTAAAATTGTCATTTGTGCTGCTTCTGTTTTAAAGATATTAATGAAAAGGTAAACATGAACAATGTGCTGGGGGGTTAGTTCCATGATTGTTAGTATGCAAATTCTTATGACCATTGATCAATGACAACTAATCAAAGCCTACTGATCAATGGCCATGAGTACCATTCACAGAAAGTGGGGAATGGCTACAATCACAGCATTGTAGGATGGCGAAAGATGTACCCTTGGGCCCCCCTTCTCGATTCAGAGATGGTCAGCATCCTGACAGCCCGATGGACGAAGCTGTCTCTCAGCCTGTGTGTTCTGGCCCGGAGGCTCTTCAGTATCCTTCGTGAGTAAACTGAAGACGCTGCTGAAGGGATGAGTGGAGTCACCTGTAATGGAGAGGACCTTCCAGATGAGGCAGGTGCAGCTGGTCTCACTACCCGTTGTTATTTTTTCCTGCAGAACCCAGTGCAGGAGTCATACCACACAGTGATGCAGCTGGTGAGGATACTCTCAACTGTGCCTCTGTAGAAGGTGCTCATAATGGGGGTTGAATCTCTTGTGCTTCTCAGTTTGCAGAGGAAGTAGAGTCGCTGTTGGTCTTCTCCACATTCAGGGACAGGTTGTTGTTGCTGTACCACTCTGCCAGATGGTTAACTTCACCCCTGTAGTAGATCTCATCGTGGGTCAGCAGAGTGAAGAGAAGGGGGCTCAACACACATCCTTGGGGAGCCCCCGTATTCAGTGTTCTTGGGCTGGAGGTGTTGCTGTCGAGCGTACTATCTGCTGTCTTCCTGTCAAGAAATCTGGCAGCCAGTTATACAGCAAGGTGCTGATCCCCAGCAGATCCGGTTTGTGAATGAGTTGCTGGGGAATGATGATGCTGAAGGCTGAACTGAAGTCTATGAACAGCACTCTGACATACGAGTCTCTAGTGTTCAGATGTGTGAGGGCTGAGTAAGGGGCAGTTGAAATTCCGTCATCGGTTGAGCGTTTTGACCGGTATGCGAACTCAAATGGATCCAGGTTGGGGGAAAGCAATAATTTGATTTGATGCATGACTAACCATTCAAAGCACTTCATAATGATGGAGGTGAGTTTGACAGGACGGTAGTCCTTAAAGCAGGAGGTAGATGACTTCTTGGGCACAGTAATGATGGTGGAGGCTTTGAGGCATGTGGGAACGGCGGCCTGACCCTAGTGATGTGTTAAAGATGTCTGTGAAAACATTTGTGAGTTCCACAGCATAGTCCGTCAGTGCTCATCCAAGGATGTTATCAGGACCTGGAGCTTTGCGTGTACTGATTTTGGCAAGGGATCTCCACACACTGTCTGGGGATTTGTTCCCCACGGTCTGCAGAGTGGGCTTGTAGTCTGTGATGGTTTGTATTCCTTGCCACTGCCTCCAAGTATCTCTACTGTTGCTGAAGCTTTGCTGTAGCTGATGCCACGTGACAGGTTTGCCCTTGCTGTTCTTAGGCTCACCTAATTCCCGGCTCTGAAGGCTTGCATTTTTCAACCTTAGGAGCATTTAAACCTGACCTGTGAGCCATGGTTTCTGATTGGCCCGGACAGTGATAGTCCTGGTGTCACGACCTGCAGGATCGGCAAGGTGCTGATCAGAATCTCTCCACTCCTAGCCCTCCTTCTCTTCTCTTTTTCCCTCTCTCTCCCCCTCTCTCCTTCTCTCCCCTGTTTTGCCGGAACTCATGGCGGCTTCACGCCCTCGGTCCACGCCTTCCTGGATTGGGAACACCTGGGCCTCATCAGACCAGCTGGTATATTAGAAGGAGGAGATCAGCTGTTCAACGCTGGATTGTTGTGAAGACTCTAGTCAGTACACGTCTAGCTCAAGTTTCCTGTGCCTCCGTCTCAGAGACTTAACGAGTGTTTCTTTGTTCCTAGATTCCCCGGACCCGTCCCCGTGTTTCCCCGTGTGGAGTGTGGAAGGAGTGACTGGTCGCTAGCGGAGAAGAGAGAGGTTGAACTGAGCGCGTGTGTGATTTCCCCGTTTTCCCTGGAGCCCTGGACCCCTCCCCCTCACGTCTTGTATATAGCACTAACCCCGCACTGTCTGTACATACACTTGGTGAAGATCTGTAAATAAACCGTCTCTGTTTAAACGCTACTCAGGAGTCCTGCGAGTGGATCCTCCTAGCAACCCGTGACACCTGGTCTCTGTGACATCATCGATGCATTTTGGGATGTAGGCAATGACAGTTTCTGTGTATTCCTGAAAGTCTGTGGTGTTGTCGTGTGTGGCAGCCTGTGGTGGAAAAGCAGTCTTGCAGTGCCTCTGAGGACCCTTCTGGCCACACCTGTACCTGCTTACGAACTGGTTTGGTGACTTTGACCAGGGGCCTGTGGGAACCCATGGCACACCTAGGTTTCTGCCTGTAGTACTGACCCTTGTGCAGAATAGGTGGAATTAAGACACCGTTCCAAAAGCAAACACAGCTGATCAGTGCTGAGAGTGGTCCTGTTGCTGAGGTTGGGGTGATCCTGTAATCTCTTACGAACTACCTCCAACGCTTCTATGACTGGGATGCAAGTGAAGACAGATGTAACATCTCTCTCTCACTGTACATGTACTGTTTATAAAATTAGGGAAACATAACCTGCACAAACAAAATAATTTGCAGGACAAATGTTTGACATCAATTTTGTTCGATTTGAAGAAGGTAGGGGGGCCAACTTCACTCACATGTGTTTATAAGATCTGGGAAACCTGCAGTCAGCTGAGACTGAAGAAGTCACTTGGATGAGTGACGAAACGTTTCTCCAACTGAAAATGTCCAGATGAACAGAATCAACCTTTTGGGATTTACTTACCTGGATGATTAAGCACGCATCAAGACGTTATTTTATTAAAATTTTTAAAATGATAGCAGCACAAACGTTTAACATCAATTTTGTTGGATTTGGGTAATGTGGGGGGGCTGGTTGACCTTTTGACCTTTACATTTTCATTAATATCTTTAAAACAGAAGCAGCACAAACAACAATTTTAGCAGCACAAACCAGCACAAACATAGCACAACTGATTGACACCAGTTTTGTTTGATTTAATTAATGTGGGGGGGCTGGTTGACCTCTGATGACCTGTAGAAATTTTTATTAATATCTTTAAAATGATAGCAGCACAAACGAAAATTTTTGCAGCACAAACATAGCACAAACGTTTGATACCACTTTTGTTGGATTTGAAGAAGGTGGGGGGGCCAACTTCACTCGGCTAGAGAATACAGCTAAGGTCCACGGTCTGTTACCATGGTAACTGACTGAGTTTCCTAAACGTGTTTAACAGGCACGCACGCTCCATACCTGCCATGTGCTCGCCTCTCCTGCCTCAAGTGTTTCAGGGCGGATCCATGTTCAGGTGTGACAAACAGAGAGCACGAGAGCACGGATGAAATCAGTTTTATTGATCAGGAACATAAGTAAGACGAAGGTGTCACTGTACACAAACAAAAGTCCAAATAAATAAGAGTCACAGCAATAAATTAAAGCAGGACGTGGACGACAGACTGCAGTTCGATGGCTATTTACACTCGTTTTTACACAGTTTGTCGCTCGCTTCATGCCTCACTTCACATTTTTCTTCTTCACATTTCAGGAATTTTATTTTTTAAAAAGAAACAAACAAACAGCACGAAGCAGCGGCTCGCTTTCAGAAACCTTTGAGTCCCGTTTTTCCACACAAACAGTCCCGAAGCCACCGAGCTCGCGTTTAGTTCTGCCGGGTCTGTGCGGCTCAGGTCAAACGGCCTCTCCTTTCTGAAAATGATTCTACGGCGGCGCCCTTACACAGACAGGAACAGGAAGCAGGTCACTTCCTGCGAGCTGCTGAGCTGAACCTTGAGGATCAGGCTCGCCTCCACCTTCAGGTTCATCTGCGTACAATCATGGGCGGAGCGGCGGGGAACATCAAACACCCGGACAGGAACGCTGCAGAGCTCCAGCATGCAGCCGCCCACTGACGCCAGCGAGCCGGCGGCTGCAGCTTTCATAGTCCAGCTCCGTGTCCATGCACGCATGCACGCACACACGCCCGCCCGCGCGCACACACACACACACACACACACACACACACACACACCTAGCAAACAAACTCTGATGTAAACATTGTTTTAGAAAAAAAAGGAACAAAACAAAACACACCTGAGACTAGCTCCTCCCCATTCTGTCGCTAAGCACTTATGTCACTCTGCAGAAGCCACACCCCTTCACCTGTCTTTGTGATGATGTCACCACCCCCCAAGTCAGTTGCAACATGATGTTTTCTACATCCGTCCACCAGGAGGCAGATCGGCGCCACGACCACGTCGAGCGCGAGCTACGAGCCTGCTCACCTCCCGGTCTGACCGCAGGTCACACAGGGGGCATCCTGAGCTCATCCTCAGTGAAAGAGCTGCTTCCACACAAAAACACTGAAATAAAACCTCTCCTCCGTCCTTCGCGTTAACACAAGCGTGCTGATTGGATGTTTAAGGGTTTAGGACAAGAAGTGCTCCCCCAACGGCGCCCGTTTCCAAATGATAACTCGAGCAGCAAGCATGCTGTAAAGTGGCTTGTGGTGCCATGACCACACAGTATGGACCATGTAGCAGCTAATAACCTGGACTCTGTCTGAAGGGCACCAGGGGCCGACAGCTGCAAAAACACTTCCAGTTCTGTAGAACTCTATGGCCAAGTGGCTGAACTCACAAATCGTTAGCTAATGAGTATGCGGTTTCACCGTCAGACCCGTCCCTTCTCATTGGTGAAAATATTCAACTCAAAGCAAGGCTTCAAAAACCAGCGGGTGACATCACAGAAGCACCACCCACCCTTCTACTGCCTGTTCTGCAGCTCTATTCATTCTGGATGAACTCAAGAGCCCCCCCCCCCGTGGAACAGGAAGTCCACAGACTGGGAGATATCGTCACCTTCTAATGTGAGTTAACGTCAGTTAACATGAGCTTCTGTCTGCAGCTAGCAAGTATCATCACACACCTTAAGAATCTGTCCCAAAACAATGAGCTACAGCTGAAGACACACTCAGGTGGTGTAAATTGACTGGTTAAACCCGACCACTGGTTTCACCGCTGCGTTCCTGTGGCGTGGCCCTGCTAGCATCACATGCAAAGCAGGGGAAAGTGCTAGCTTAACTAAACCATCACCTCTTCATTGTTGTGCGGTTTCAGACCATTTAGTCTTCATTTAACAGAATGCGAATGCCGGGCTAGCAGGCTAGTGCTGTTTTAGCCTGTGTGCTAACAATTAACAGTGTGTCATTCCTGTGTGTCTGAGTTGTGTGCTTGAAGCTAACAATGACTCAGCAGTTCTGTCCTGGTTGTAAACCAGCTGTTGGTGTGAACGAGAAGCTAGGAGTAAGTTCAACTCTACACAGCTTTATCCCTGCTAATGAGCTAATCAGGTGAGTTTTATTAACTGGAGCCAGAGCTAGCCTAACACTGCACTATTGGGACGACAAACTAAGCTATTAGCGTTAAAGACACGTGCTAACAGGACAAAGAGTCAGTATCTTTTTTTCATGGACTGAAACATCCTGATTATTAGTCGCTTGCTCTAGCTAGCCGAGGGTTAGCTTCAGTCAGATAAACCCAGCTAATTAGCTAAAAACAGTCATTATAATATGATCATTAGCATGAAATAAATGGTGATTATTTGTTTTGACGGACCAGTGGCACATCTAGGAAGCTGTGGCTCATTATTGGATGGAAGGAGCTCCTCGTACCGCGGCAGAGATGAAACCATCGCTTCGCACCAGTCGGACTCTATATAAAATTTATTGATGCGTGTAGAGACCGAGACGGCATGATTATATATTTCTAAACTTTTGTACGAAAGTGAAAGAAAAAAATGTCGAACTGATTCTACAGTAGATGGATGGCATTTTCATCAACACCTGGTGAACCCTTTGTGATGTAGCCGGTTTATAAGGAGCTAACACAGACAGACGGACAGCACACACCTTCAGTACCTCCAACTTCAGGCGTTCAGGTAAAAACATCCCGACGAAAAGCGCTGCTCTTCTTCATCTACCCAAAATCGAACTACCTGCTGCTGAAAGTCATCACAAAATACATCCCACCTTTGAAAAGAATTCAGATTGCTAAACCTACACATACACAAACATCCCTGTTCCCTTTGTCAGGTATTCATGATTTAAGGTAGTTCAGGTGAACTCAAACCAGAAAAGAAAGCATTGTCGCGTGGAGTGTTGTAGTCCGATGGCGAGGAGCGGTCCAACTGAAGCCAGCAGGCGAGAGGAAGTTTAACGTGTTGCTCGCCAGCACAATCCAGCGATGAATGACATCGTCCAAAGGTGTGACGGTTTAATCCAGACTGCACTCCTAACAGCACGCAGGTACAAAACAAACCAAAAACTTAAAAAACAAAAGCCCCACACTCCAAGGTGATTCACTGAACGTACTGGCATTCAGAGACACAGAACGGAGGCGAGGATGGACCAGCAGGGAAGAGGGATGACGATGCGTCTGCGTAAGCGAGGTTTCTAACACTATGAGAACTGGCGTTTGGCGAGTTGTTTAACGCTCTGATTCTGGAGTACGGTGATGACTATGCCGAGAAAAAAGACAGCGTCAGCATCAGCTCAGACCCCTGGAGGGGTCGGGTTCAGGTGACCCGTAGTGGGATCAGAAGTCAAGACACGAGTGCGAACAAAGAATCCAGCCCAGGCACACGTTTTTAAAACCCACCCACCCAACCCAAGAAAAAGAACTTTTGGCTTTGTGGTTATATACAGTGATTTCCTGTGGACACAATCTAACGTCCGTTAAGGATCCACAGGCGTGCAGGACTGGATGTTGGCGACCCGGCGCCGGCATCAAAGGTCAGGGTCAAGTCTTCAGGCTCAGAGGGGGTGGAGCTAACCGTGAATCTACTGTACAAGTGTTTATGGGTGTAGTGATTTTCCAGTCAGCTTTATCTGTAACTGTTGTGTGGGTATGACCCTCTACTAGCTCCACCCCCTCCCTCTAGCACCACCCCCAGCTACTGGTGCACTTCGTTGGCGATCAGACTGTCCTCCCCCGACTGGAAATCCGCCTCATTGATGCTGTTCCCTCCATTCAGCATCTCCTCATCCTGCGATGACCCTCGGTCCTCCTCGCTGCTACCTCCGCCAGGCTCGTCCGAGTTGGGGTCCTGGAGGACCTGGGCGATGTACATCTGCTGCTGCTGCTGCTGCTGCTGGAAGGAACATAAAAACAGGTCAACCACCACCAGAAAGAGACACGACCACAAAGAGAACTGTGACTTGATCGCATTTCAATAAAAACATGTTGTTTGCTATCTTCTTGATGCATGCTCAATCAACCAGGTAGGTAAATCTCCAAAAGTTGATTCTGATTGATTTTTGATTCTCAACAACTACTGATCAATAAAATTGATCAAAGACCACTGATCATTTACCATGAGTACCATTCATGGTACTGTGAGATTTCCATCAGTAATGGGGGACATCTAAAAGCTGACATGTACCGTAAACCTACACATAAGTATTAAAGGTTTGACTCTCATCATCCACTGGAGCAGAAACTGGGTGTCATCAGGACGCTACAACACAGAGCGAACACCATCCCCACTGACACAGCAGCCAGGGAGGCAGAAGAACAGCACATCAAGAAGGCCCTGAGTAAATGTGGTTATCCCAGCTGGACTTTTGTCAAAGCTGGGAAGGCACCTGAAGAAAACTCCAGCCGATCCAAGAGAGAAGGACAACTGCTGCCCAGGCGAAAACCTGTAGTGATCCTGTACGTGTCAGGAGTATCGGAACATTTGAGACGCATTTTTTTCTAAACACCGCGTCTCTGCGGCTTTTAAACCCCAAAACACGCCTAACCCCCTAAACAAGTAGGGGACCATCGGTAACTTAGGTCCAAGGTTTTCTAGAGAACTATAGAGAATGTTTTATTAGCTTCTGGATAAAATCAAGAACTACAAATGTGTTCTCCCTTCAGTGCAATGATTGAGAGACGAGTTAAATAAGGTAAGAACAGATCTTTGAATTTGAGCTTGGTGCTTTTTGAACCTTTCAGTGTTTTATGAGCTGTACGGGAGGATCATCCAAAATTAGACCAGGAAAGGCATTCTGATAAAATCTCACACCATCTCCTAGTTTGTCTCAGTCTTGGTTTGCTTTGGTGATTCTGCCTGCCTTTCTGGGCCCGCAAACAGCTGTGAGTGTGTCTTAGGCGGACTAACCGACGGCCTCGGCGGCCCTGATCTCCGGCAGTACTGAGAGTCATTTGATGAAAACCTGGGGGAGTGGCTTGTTGCGATCTCAATAAAGAGAACATGCATCACCTGAGATTTGGTGGTGGGTGAGGACGAGGGACGAGCTGGACGTCCGTTCTCGACAGCGTCCACGTCGTTCTCCTTTGTGTCGATCTGAAACAGAGATGCTCGGAATGAGACGCTGGCGTTCACACACTGCACACCAACCTTCATCAGACTGCTGTCGTACCTTGTAGTTGTGAGCGCTGAGGTACTTGAAGTGTCCGAAGCAGACGTGAGACAGACAGACCACAATGGTGACGATCAGCACCACCAGCGTGAACATGGAAGTCGGTGTGTCGAAGCCTGGGAGCACACTAGCAGTTAGCTGTGGTCAGCATTCAACAACTTCCTGTCGTGAATACTAAAACATTGTTTTTTTTAGTTCTACTGGATTTAAAACAGGGAGGGGGTGTGGTTAACTTCACTAAAGGAGTCACCTCAGAAAACTGCCTCACGTTACCCCGGATTTATCGCCTGTTTGTATCCGACCAGGTGAGAGTGAGGCTGAACCACGACATTCCTCACCCCACAAATGTCCTCTGAAAACACCGGGCAATCAGATGTGTGGACAAGTATGTTTAACCACATTTACTCGGCGATGCTGTCGAACGCCATCCATGGAGACGACATCTCGTTATTAGGGTGATAATACCCAGTACCCACTGGCAGGACTGTCAGACTGCCCCAAAACGATAAAAACATTGAAAAAATCCCCCCCCCCCCAAAGCAACATGTCAGAAACTGCCTTTCAGTTTCAGCACTGGTTATCAATGACAAAGGACCAGAACCGTTCAAACTTCTCATTGATCTACTAATAATGAAAACTACAATTAACTAGATAAAAGAGAAATTCATGGGTTCAGACTCGTAGTGTCCCAGACACTCAGGGATGCTACTGAGCTCTGCAGCTTCTTTCAGAAACATCCTGCAGTCATGAAGGGCGTCTCTGCAGAACAGCTACCTGCACCACTCGCATTATTTTACTGGACTCATCAAACGGTCTAAGCGGCCGTCCTAGGCGGAGCGGCTAGGAAGGTCTGACACAGCTGTGGTGGGTGGGGCTTACCTGTGCGTACAGTGGAGAAGAACAGCAGCCAGAAAAGGCAGAGGATGGGTGCTGCCACCACTTGGGTGACGGCTCCAGAGTGGATCTTCTTGTCCAGTTTGGAGGGCAGGTAAGCGTAGTACATGTTGTATCGGTCCACCAGGTGTTTCAGCAGCATGTACATCAGACCTGCGGGCGAACAGGTGAGCTGAATACCCCTGATGTCATGCTGGACCTGCTTTTATTCTGACTTGAGACTTTACGGGAACAGGAATTAGACTATTCTCAGCCACCGTCACACTTTACACTGACTTGTATGACTTTACCTGGATGCTAGTACTACTACTACTTCAACACCTGCACTGGTACTGTAAACATGTACTGACTAACAGGTACTGCAGTGCTGGACTGACCGAAGGGCACGATGATGGGGCAGGTGATGCTGTAGGCCATCACCACTGTGAAGACGTTCATCATCCAGGCGTACGCTGCTCCGAACTGAAACTCGTAGGCCTGATGCTATAGGGACGACAGACAGGGTTACAGTCAGAGCAGCGCCCCCTGTGGGCTGAAAAGCTGAAACCACCGTACACTTCTCAGTGAGTGCGTCCCTCACCCTCTTGACGTTGCGGCGGTCGGCAGCAGAGCGAGCCAGGCAAAGCCGGATCATGTACATGAGCAGGCCGGGGATCCTCAGCAGGTCCATGGCATTTCCGATGAATGCGGAGGCGATAACGTAGTTGACGAAGAAGGCGCCGTTATCTGGCAGAAAGACACACCTGCGGAAACACAGTGGTTTTCAGTGAGCGGTAACAACCGTCAAACTGTAGAGCGTAAAACAAAACATAACTCACTCAAATCGGACTTTAGCATCAGCCAGGAACTTCCTGTCAAAGAGCCAGCGGAAGAAAACATCCAGACTGAAAACCACAGACAGAAACGCTTTAGTAGAGGTCAAAGGTCAGTCAGGTTTCACACTCTTTACAGCCACAAGATCTGTTACCTGCTGAGACCGAGAGATGGCAGCAACAGAACCATGAAGATCAGGAAGGTGTAACACTTATGCATGGTTGTCCTGTTTTCTCCAGACCTGCACACACCGACAGGTGAAACAGAAACGGTGAGATGGACGGAACCAGGAGCAAACCGTGGGTAAAAGGGGAGCAAACCGTGGGTAAAAGGGGGACAAAAAAAAAAGGGGGAAACTGGGATGAAGCGTGCCCAATAACGCAGGGGATAAAAAACAAAACATGGCAAACACTGAGGTCAGATACAAGCGTCACTTGACTTTAATCACCACTGGGACTCTACAGGAAATGACTTTAAATGGGACCTTCGACGTATTTATTTCTAGTTTCACAGTGTGTGCTACTCTCAAAAATAACAAAGGGATGAAGAGGAGCAGTGGAAGCGGCTGTACCTGGTCCAGTGAGCCTCGAAGAAAGCAGAGTAGTAGACGATGGTTGGCAGCAGAGCAGAGAAAGCCCAGAGCAGCAGGGTGGGGAAGAACTGAGTGACGATGGGGTTCTGTTCAAGAAAACAACAAAGCCATTCATCCGACCAAACATCCACCCAACCAACCCAAACCGTTCACCAACAAAGCATTGATCCAAGCACCCAACAGACAGAGAGCACAGAGTCAGAGCTGAAGGAATCGGCTTGAAGCCGGACTATACACCTGCTTCACGCTTCTTACATTCAGATACTCGACGGGCTTGGTGACGTTGAACTTGTCCATGGTGGTAATGATGATTGCGGGCGTGGTGAGGAAGAAGAGCAGGATGAAGAGGATGCAGTTGATGACAAAGCAACGGATCCACCAGGAGATCCCGCCCAGTGAAAGGTGTTCCCTACAGGAAGGAAGCAGGACACAGGGTCAGCTGATCTCAAAGGGCGCATTTATTTGTAGAAGGTTTTAGGTGGGCGGAGCGTGCGGACATACCAGCGGACATTCTGTGGGTCAGGCGCATACGAAACACTCCAGTTATGAACGTGAAGAACCTCGCTGAACTGAGAGGAACGTGGCTCCTGACGACATCGACACCCCTGAACCTGACAGGCGTTAAAGTCCTTCAAAATACTGAGATAAGAAGGGTTGTGAGCAGAGGTTAGGGTCAAAGACATGACAAGGATTCGAATGTGAGGGGTGTGGCTAATGTGAGGTGGAGGCAGACGGGAAATTTCGTAAGAGAAAACTATAAAAACCATAAAATATTTAACGATCACCAAAAGTTTTTGAGGAGAAAAATAGGGCAAAGAAGTCTGAGACAGATAAAGACAAAGTGAAGGGCATGGCTTACATGGCGGTCATGGCCTCATTCTGGAAGGTGACGAAGGCCATGCCCAGAGGCTTGGTGTGGACCTTCTCCTTCTCCTTCCTGTACTCCTCCTTGAGTTTGGCCTCCCTCTTGGTGTAGTAGCTGACCGCCTCCTCCTGCAGGCCACAGAAAATTGTCAACAAACCGCCACCTAACATGCTAACATTAGCACGTTAGCATTTGAATTATGTGGGTAAAGCTTGGCGATGTCGTGACGACTTGCAGGGCAGGTGAAGTAACCCTGAAGTCCAGCTTGCTGCTCCTGGACTCGTCATTCTGAGTACCAGCTCGCCATTTTCTGTATTGGCGGCATTTTAACAACGAAAACACCACAACATAACACAGAGACATGCGATGAAGGACAAAATCATTGCGCAGTCGATGAACTGAAGGGAACGTGCAGAAACGTCGCTGTATAAAGCCCAGCCCTAAAGTTAGCAGCTGCTGATGTGACCGCGCACGATGCTGCCATGGGGGCGATGTCTTTGTTTTTACCTCCTCACAGCCAGCGATGGCGCAGCAGCAGAGGTGTCCACAGGGCTTGGGGTTGATCATGGTGGGAATGTGTTCTTTAGCCATCAGGTCGGTAAAAAACTTCTTGCTGCGCTCCGTCTTCTTCCTGGAAAACACAAACGGAGTCATCAGGTGACGATGTGGAGCACTTTCCTGCTCGTGTCAGATGTTTACTCCTCGGCCTCCTTTAGCAATAACGATATTTAGAATGAATGTAGGCTGTTTGCAGCTCTGGAGGCCAGGATCACTGAACGGGAGACTCGGCTTCACACCCTCATAAAAACCCATAGTTAGCCAGGCCCCTGTAGCCAGGGCAGCTGAAGGTAGCTTAGGCCATGCTACCTGACCAGCGGACTAGAATTTAACATAAGGAGCAATGTAAATAAAAACAAACCTGGGTTAAAGTTGTCAGCAATGATTCAACTGAAGTCTGGAATTTGGTTTTGATTGGCTGTGAAGATGCAGCACAGATCAAACTGATCTGATCAAAAATGAACTACAGATCGCAGTCTTCATGTAAACACCTGTGATTGGTTGTGCAAAAGGTCAAAGGTCTGCTTGAATCAGTTAAGAGCAGCAAAAAATTTCCTTGGAAAACTTCAAAGAAAAAAGCTCCTATTTATAGTATTTTATTTTTCTAATCTCTGTCTCTCTTCCACAGCATGTCTTCATCCTGTCTTCCTTCTGTCACCCCAACCGGTCGCAGCAGATGGCCCCGCCCCTCCCTGAGCCTGGTTCTGCCGGAGGTTTCTTCCTGTTGAAAGGGAGTTTTTCCTTCCCACTGTCACCAAAGTGCTTGCTCATTGTATTATTGTAGGGTCTACCTTACAATATAAAGCACTTTGGTGCTCTATAAATAAAACTGAATTAAAATGATTTGACTCTTGGAGGTTTACTGGGTCCAATAAGCGTAGCTGAACATGACAGCAGCAATCTGTACTCAGATTACTGCAAGGTGGAAAAGACAGAATGCTTGTGAAGAGCTTGGGTCAAAACCAGCTGATCGATGCATTTCTACTTATAAACGTGATGCATTCAGTGTCTCACATTTTCATGCAGATGAATGATTACTGTGTGGGTGTGTGAGATTTTACTCCCAGCATGCACTGGGCCTCACCTCTCAGCGTTCAGAGCCATCAGTTTGGCCACGTTATAGCAGATCCGAGCCTCGAGCACCGTGCAGTTCTCATACGCCTGCCTGCAGGACACAGAGGAGGCACACCACCATCAGAACAGGCGTTCGATTCCTGCACCCTCCCACAGCAGCACTGCAGGACTCCCAGCTCATAATCATCCTTCTTTATCTGACACTGGGCCTCGTGCAGTGTCCGAAACAAGCTGCTTTAGACCCGCCCCCTTTACCTTTCATCTGACTGGCCATATGCCCCAGATGACCATATTAGGGACATCCCCTCTGAATGAAACTGTGATAAGCTGAGAGTTCAGAGCAGACTCACGGGGGTTACTCATCATCAGAAACTTGGAACAGGAGAACAGCTCCGTGCAGTCACTGACAGGAGAGTGTGGAACTTACTCAAAGTGCTGTTTTATCTGACTCTCCTCGGCGTACTTGGAGATGCCGTTGATGAAAAGAGTGCGTTTCACCTGCAAGACACAAAACTGGGATTACCGCACGGCTCAGCGCACAAATGCCGCGTCCTCAGAGTTCACGGACCGGAAATGAGAACGGTTTGGTCTTCCTACCAGGTCGTCCTCCTTGTAGTGCATCTTAGACGTGTGCCTCCTCATGCTGTAGACGGTCAGCAGCAGATACATGAAGGCAAACGTGGTGTGCAGCCAGAGCAGGTTCGTCCTGCAACGCAGCAAAGCCCCAGATTACACCTCTCAACAGGAAGGTTCACAAGGTTTTATTCTGAAACATCTGCAGGAAACGGAGCCTTAACAAAGCAAAGAAGAAGATATGAAATCTCACCCAGACTTCAGGTTGGCTATCGTCGTGCGTCCGAAGCTGTAGGCGTTGTTTTCTGGAAGAAAGAAAAGGTCACGTGATCGGGTTACTTTATCGGTTGTGTAGGTGGAATGGTTTTGCAGTCGTGAGTCATTGATGCTCACATGCACGCGAGCCCGAGTGTGCACGAGTGCTTTTCCTAACATCAGCCATCGTATCACCACACCGTTTGAGGAAATCAGCTGGACTCCTGATCCGGAGCAGAGCGAGTCGTCTGCGTTCTTTAACATCGTTTCAGTCTTAAAAAATATCAGCATATTTCATGGAGTGGTGAACGACCGCTGAGGCCAAACCGGATCCGACCCGTTTAACAACAGATTACAGAACATTTAGGTCAGCGCTCTGAATGGAAAGTTACTGTGGTGAGCTCCAGATGTGTGCTGGTGGACTTCCAGTAGTCACGGTGTTTATAGTGGGAAAGCTTGGAGTTGAGCTTTATTTGTTTAAATGTCGTTGTGTTACAAAGACTGAAATATAACACAGCGTCTGAGTCACTGAGCGACGCGTTTATTGATTTCATGGTTTTATATGCCCGACTCAGTATGACTTCTTTAAAGCTCACAGCTTCGTCCACGGGTGTTTCTGAATCCTCGCAGGCGGTTTCGCTGAGCTCGGCCGAGCGGACGCCCTCCATGTGCGTCTGAGAGCTTTTATTGTTGACACCCTCCCCCTGGGTCAACACAGGAAGTCATCATAGCCGCTGTCACCTCCTTACCTACCGCCTGTCGCTATGACAATAACACAGCACGTTTCTAACATGGCACTCGTACTACAGACCAGATGGGACAGAGTCCACGTCTACCATCAGACACAGTCTACAGGGTGCAGGGCGCCTACGCCTCTGACCCCACCCACTTTACCTTCTTTGGAGGGCGGTCCAGGTGTTCCTCGGCTGAGGAAAGCATCTTTACTGATAATTCGGACTAAAACATTCAGACAGAAGGCGAGAAGGCGGTGAGTGACACATCAAGACCTGAGACCCTCAAACCGAGCGGCTCTTACCCAGAAGGTCTCCAGAGAAGTTCACGGGCAGGACGATGCCGACCGAGAGGACGCCGACCACGACCAGAAGGCCGATGATGTGACGCTGGAAGGACAGGTAGTGAAC
This sequence comes from Oreochromis niloticus, assembly GCF_001858045.2. Taxonomy (NCBI): domain Eukaryota; kingdom Metazoa; phylum Chordata; class Actinopteri; order Cichliformes; family Cichlidae; genus Oreochromis; species Oreochromis niloticus. The sequence continues at coordinate 41,824,871 of NC_031971.2, read as the reverse complement.
GGCGTCTTCGCCACACTTCTCACGAATCTCCTCGTCTCTGCAGCAGAAACAGGAAGAGTCATGGTCTGTTCTTACACTGGGAAATCATCTGTGATGAGTTCACAGTCTGCAGTAACGATGGGACAGTGGAGCTTTCGGTCTGACCGTGAAAGCGAGAAGCCGTTTCCTCGTACTCACTTTATTCTGAAGATGGCCGTCAGCCACGAGCAGAAACCCTGAAACACAAACAGGAAGAAGACGACAGCTTTACAGCAAGCGAAAGGTCAGTGAAAGCCCCGACTGTGCCTGGGATTCCTCATTCTCACAAGCCGCAGGTGTGGTGCTGAGGCCAGTGGGCAGGGCCTCAGCTAACCGTTAGCGGTCGCAGCTCAAAGTACCCAGAGCTGCCGAGCTGAACAATGGCCGATGGATTAGGAGCACAGATCACAGACATACTCTGAGTGTCCTGCTTTAACCCTGTCGTGCATGAATTAAATCCTGACTGAGGTTGTCATAAGTCATGCATGAGAGGGTTAAATAACAATTACACTGACACGTGTCATACATCTGTAGTAACATTAAACGACCAGCAGGTGGCAGGTATGGAGAGACACATCAGTGTCCAACGTAGTGGTTTATGTGCAAGTCTACCTTCAACACTGACACGAATACAAGAAGAGCCTGTGAATAGCTGTCCACTGTAGTGACCGCTATGATGACCTCAGGGGTGAGGATGATGATGATGATGTGTGTGTTTTGTGAGTTCTGCCCAGTTTGGATGAACTTTGAACCTCTGTCAGCTAACACCTAACTGTGGAGGAGGAGGAAGAGGAGGGAGTGATGAAGGTGTTCTTACGTTGTCTCTCTGGTCGAAGTCAACAGAGCTGGAAACCGAGGTGAGGCGTTCATAGCGGTCGGGCGTCTCCGAGTGCATCGCCGAGGCAACGCTGTGGACACAAACAGGAAGGTTAGCATGGGGCCCTCTGACCTTTGACTTCTGCGTGTGACAGCTGGTAAGACTCCAGAGTTCCTTGGAAAATGAGTTTCGAGACACTAAACACAGACGACGGTTCACCAAGCACAAACCTGGACCGGTACGCCTGCGCTCGACCGCGGCGACCCCGTGCGCTCGACCGCGGCGACCCGTGCGCTCGACCGCGGCGACCCCGTGCGCTCGACCGCGGCGACCCTTTACTAGGTTCAAATTGATGGATTTGGGAGAAATGGTTTAGAGCCAAACAGTCGGCACAGCTGGAAACGCAAATAAAGATGTGAGTCACGTTTATCCAACAAAACCTCTGTGGGTGTCGGTACAGCAGGAACTTCAAGCTTTAAACCGCGTAGGAACGTTGGGACTTGATCCACCGGACCTGCTGCCTCACATCTTTTACAGTTTCTACTTGTTTCTGCCTCTACTGTCACAGTTGGCAGGTTAAGGACTTACATAAATCCAGCCGACAGAAGGAAACGCACCGAGGACGACGGCGTCATTTATACTCAGGACAGGAAGTAAACCTGAATACAGAACAGGGACAACTAACAAAGTAAAACAGGAAGTAAGCGACAATAGCTAACTCGGGAACGTCAGACACAAAAACCTGACACGGGGAAACACACAGAAGGAAAACAGGAGGAATTTGAGGGAACTAACGGACTCAAACACAACAACAACACGGAAACTAAGAGCCAAATGGAGAACAGCTGACATCACAGTACACAAGAACTTCAGAGAGTCAGGGTCCAGAACCGCAGAACCACCACGTTTACACAAAGGTGGGAATCACCAGGGCAACCAGTGACCCCATTAATGATTGGCTGTTCTGTAGTGCTGATGTCTTTAACGTCGACTATGTTTGCTCTTAAAATGTCTTCAGTTATTATCGTTTTAGCTGCCGACTCTGAGCGTGGGCATGGCTACGGCGTATTGGGCTACTGAGTCATCTAGCTAGCACGTCACAGGGGTCCACATACGCGGGCGGCCGTTACCTTTTCACCGGCTCATAGTTATCTCTGTCGCGCCTTCGGCTGAGTTTAACACAAACATGGAGAGAAACGTGGAGTGGTGTTAGCATCACAGCAGGTAGCATAATTAGCCATTTCAGTGCTGTAAAAACACAGTGTTCATGTGCTACGGAGGGCGATTAGTGCCTCACTGCCACAGTTTACAGGAAAAGGGCTCAATGTGCCCAACCCCCCCCGGTGGGAGAAATCTGATCCATCTGTTTTTAATAATATGGCGCGTGGCAATGAACTATTTTGCCTAAATAGGAAGCCCACTTTGAGCCAAACAAACCCAAACACAACGGAGGATTAAAGTGTTCCAGTTTAACCAAGTGCCAAGCAGTTCAAATTTTATGTGTTTTTATAATTAAACGCTTAAATGAGGCGAGCAGGCCGCTGTGGTTAGAGCTGTGCGGTCTGTTGGCACTAATAACCTTCCATACAGAAACCCAAACAAGCACAGACTGAAATGCAGAAAAGAGGTGTTAGTGCACCAACCAGAGAGCCCGTTAATCAAACCAGAGGAGGAGGAGGATGTTAGCAGACAAACCAAACACGGAGGAAGCAACAACAACATACTATTCCCGCTCCTCCAGGTCGCTGAAACGCTTCTTCAGTCTTCGGGAGAGGAAACAGAAAATAACAAGGAGGTGATGCCAGTGAGAGGGAACCCCGATCAGGTCACACAGCAGGAGCGCATCACGCCCACCACTGCTCAAAGACGGACGCAGCCGCCATGATGTCACTGCGAAGCCTCGGGCTGAAGCTTTCTGCTAACGCCACCTTAATCTTACTGCTAAAACACGCTGTTAACCAACGAGCATTGTGTCTTATGCAGTCAGTTAACCAATCAGGGAAGAGTCCCGCTGAGTCGGAGGCTCAGTTTCTTCTATATAATCAGACCATTTTTCCACAACCAGCGTCGCCACCTGCTGGTTATTAGTGAGAACGCAGATTTAAGGAGGCTTCACCTGTCAAATCTCGGCGGCTACGTCCATCTTTAATACTGTCGGTGTTTGTTGGGTGTAGACATGTTACTTGAACCGTGTTTTTACTTGTTCATATTCAAAATGTGGCTTTAAAGCAGCCAAACTGTGTGTGAGCGCCCCCTGTCTGCAGAGCTTCATTGATGCTCAGGTTAATATGACAGCTCACTGATTTCAATGCAGGAAAACCTAAAAACAGACAGATTCTAAACTGTCTTTGGTTCACACATAGGAACGATCCATCTCTTAGCTTGCAGTTCTTCCTGTCTCACCTCAGCTAGCCTGCACATGTTTATTTATCACACAAGTAAAGACTCAGCTTCCTGGACGTCTCCGGCGCCCCCCTGTGGCGGATGAAGCCTGTGAAGCTGTGGTCCAGCTCTGTGATGAAGAACGCTTACAGACTGATTAACCTTTGTTTACCTGTCAGCGTCGGTGACCAGCGCCAGGCGGCCATAATCCCACGCAACCTTCCGTAAAATGGAAAAGACGAAGAGGAGCACCTGAGGAGGAAGAGGAAGGAAAAATTTCACATCAGACATGTAATGGAAAAATCCAGAATGCTGCTCTAAGCGTGCTCTAGCGGTCAAAGGTCACTGACACCAACATGTCAGGAAGCCCTCCAGCTGATCTATGTTGTTCACACACACACGGCTCAGATGTGTGTGTGTGTGCTTCGGATGACAGTGCTGTGTCACGTGTGAGCGTGTGTGGGAGGGGGAATGTTCACGCCTAATGCCAGTGATGCGAGGACAAAAAGGGAGGCGTGTTTATCCTCCGTGTCTGTGGCAGAAACTCACCAGGAAGCACATGAAGTCGAGGGCGAGCACGGTGGGCACGCCGCCGAAGGGCAGCCCCTGTAGCACGGTGCTGCGGATGCGGGCTGAGTAACAGTAGTCTTTGGACTCGCCATCGACGTCGGCCGAGCAGTTCTCTTGACCGCTGCACGCGTGGCCACCGGTAATTGCCATGGTAACGATCAGGGCTCTGAGCATGCTCACTGCCGCATCCTTGCAGAAAACCTGAGAGAAAAAAGAGAAGAGATGTGAAACAGTCGCTCCCATGAGGGAGGAGCAGCCACACGACTGCCTGAGACGAGACGGCTGACCCGCATCTGAGCATGCTCAGTACGGATCGTCAGATCTGACGGCTGTTATGAACACACGGTAAACAAATCTGACCTCTGGTAAACTCGGTGGGATTTCATTCATTCAGCTTTCAGAACACCGCCTCACGCCACCACCAGGGGACCGCCCTCTCCCCTTCCTCTCCACCCTCCACACCACAGACCTCCATCTTCAGAGGTTTTCTGGTGACTCTGCGGTGGTTGGATGAGTCCGAGTACCGGGCTGTGGTCGACTCTTTTGTCACGTTATGCAAGACTCAAACTGATCACAAGCTCAGTAATGTTGTGGGGGCGGAGCTGGACTCCATTAGGGTGGTGTCAGAGAGGCGGATGTTGTCCAAGATAAGCACAATGGTGGACAACACCTCCCACCCACTCCATGACATGCTGGCCAGTCACTGACATTACCCATAATGCACCTCTGAACGACACAGGAAGCCATTCCTGCCTGTACGCCTCCACCCGATGCACAGCACACAGTGCAGCGGCTACAGCCTCAGTTTGATATTTCATGTGTGTGATGTACTAGGATATTTATAATGAGCGCCATCTGTTGTATTATTTGTATTATTTACAGTAGTTTGGTTGTTACTGTTGTTACCGTGACCACAGAAGGTTAAAGTATCAGGAGCTCTGTGGAGCTCTCTGCAGGCCGACCTCATGATGGAGTCCTCCTCCGTCCTCAGTGAGGGCAGCACGCTCCACTGCAGGCCTGTCACTTCACCTGCACTGATCCTGGACCAGCTAACGGGATTTTAAGGTTTTATCCGTCGGGCTGCTGCCTCGTTTCCACACGTGCACAAACGTTTCACACGAGTCTCTGCTGATCACATTTATCTCAGTGAGCCAGCGACGGCCCCGAGATCGGAAATCTGCTCTGTTACCGTGTCCTGATGAGATCAGCAGCAGTGGTTCAACGGGGCTGAACACACACGCGCGCACACACACACACACACACACACACACACACAGTTTAAACTCATTAAAGCTTCAAACAGAGGAAGTGATGGTCCACAGCTCGGTGTCCTCCTTCACATCCTGTGGCCATTTTTTAATTACAGCTGTTGGAGCAGATTTCAGACACTGGGAGCAGCGACAGGCGTGAAAAACAACATTTCAGCCAGAAGAAGGTGCAGGTGACAGCAGGTGTGTGTCACACACACACACACACACACACACACACACACACACACACACACACCTACTGTCCAATAATATTTACTCATCATTACCTTCAGCACACTGACGAGAGAAGCTGGCAGAGCTCACTACATTTCCCAGCATGCCCCAGCAGCGTCACAGCTTAGCCTACTGATCCCGTTGCTATGGTTACCTCGACTGCAGCAGTCCTGGCCTAGATTTTACGGCTCACTGAGGCCACTGTCTCTGATGATGTCACAGTTACATCACCGAGCTGGGGAAGGAAGGTGGGCCAGCGTGATTTCACCGCTGACCTGGAAACGGTCTGCTGTGAGGGGCGGGACGAGTCACATCCAATCAGAGGCCCCATTACAAACGGCGAGCTCCAGCAGAGACGTGTCGAGGTCCTCGGACACGACTGAAACTCGTTTCATCCTCAGACCCGGGCCGGGGCTGACCCAAGGGCAGGGTGTCAACAATAAAAGCTCTTCCTGTCAGGTGACCTGGGTCAGAGGAACCTGGTCTGACTGGGCGACCTCAGACACGCTCCGATCAAAGTGAAGGAAAGTAAAAACAGAGCGTTAGTGCCACTGAACCAAAATCTGAACGTGCATGCTTCACGTACACGTGAAAGGATCTGACGAGTCCATCAGAGCAGCTTTTCACCCTCAGCAGCTCCTGATGCTCCTGAACAGGATGAAACAGGAAGTGCTCAGAAAAGAATAACAGGAGGAACTCTGGTCGGCTTTCCAGGAGAAAGACTTAAAATCGAGTCCCTGCCCCAAAAGTTAACCTCTTCATTTTCACCTCGCCATTTTCATGACAATTCATTCAGAAGGTTCTGAAATAAACTGAACCAATCACACGGCATCCTTGGGAAAGCTTTCCAACTTCCTGTCCACCGCGCCTGACGTTTACAACCCCAAAGACAGGCGTAGACGTAAAGATCAACGCGTTAAAGGCAGTAAACCTCTCCACACTGCTGCGCTCTGATAGGCTGAGCCTGAGTAACGCACGCTGCTTCAGTCCGAAGAGCTGAGCATGCAGTGATATGTCTGCACCGTCCACACACCAGGTAAAATAAACGCCAGAGCAGAACAGCTGATCACGCTCACGTGATGACTGCATCCAGCTTTGATTGGCTGCGAATGTGTTTTTAGTGCACACTCTGCTTCCAGGACGGGTTTCCGAGTCATTCCTGAGACCCTCCGCGCCGGCTCGGATCAGATCCAGAACCTGCAGTGACGTCTGCAGCCTGCAGGACGCGCTGGCTCTGCTGCTGTTCTGAGCGCGTGCGGTGACGGTCTGATCTGGAAAATTCCTCCGGTGCAGCGTCCCTCGGAACCCCCCCCCCCCCCTCCTCTCTGTTGCCATGGTGATGCAGCAGCAGCATGACTCATCTGAAGCCTCCATCAGAGCTGCAGTGCAGAAGACATCCACCCAAAAACACCGCCTCTGCCTCCACCCGCCAGGGTGAAACAGCTCCTGTATCAGACCTGATTACAGCCATTCCTGTGGGTCTGTCCCCCACCATCCTCCTCCTGCTCTGTGTGTGTGTGTGTGTGTGTGTGTGTGTGTGTGCGCGTGCGTGCGGGGGGGAGGGGGGTCACCCAGGTCTTCCATTAGTGGTCGACTGTGGATACACACACACACACACAAATGTTGGTTTTCTATCCTCACAGGTACGCCGTCACGTTCTGTCTCCTGTTTACACTTTCAGTCTGATGGCGTCCGCGCGCTCACATTTCACTCTCAGGTTCACCCGGCGTGCTCTGATGCTTCTTTACAGAGCTACAAAAACAAGGAGAGCATGAATATTATGGGATGCATCATAGCTTCAATGACACAGAATCCCTTTGTGAGGGTCCGCTGGTATGAGCTCAGGCTGACGATGATGAAGGATGTGCAGTAGGTTTGGAGGTGCGCAGACACACACACACACACACACACACACACTCTCTGAGAGAGCGGTCCTCTTCATGTTATTCTGTCCACCCTCGTTTCCCCTCATAGAGCCACAGGAGCAGACATGTACCTGCAGACGTCTCCGTGATGGAGAACAGAAAGAAAGCATCTCCACCTTCAGGTGATCTGATCGACTCTGGGACAGGTACACATCACGTGTTCCCATACGAGCCCGTTCTCACTCCCGAGGCGTAACATCCCGACGTTTTGTCACGTCCCGCGGCGTTCCTGAGGAACGCGAAAGGTGACCTTCCACGTTGTTACGGTACGCGGAGGGTTCCAGCCCTGTATTGCAGCCCTAAACCTAACCTTATCCCTAACCTTAACCAGCACTTTAATGACGTGAAACAGTGTGTTCCCAAGCGATTTTAAGGGAAAAAGCGAAGATGTGTAGATTGAGTCCAAACGGTTCTCATATGTCCGCAGTTTTCCGATGTCGTCACGTAGGAACGCGTTGGGTGGCCGAAAACGTAATATGTTGACAATTTCTCACCTAGCGTAAAATGTTACGCTTTGGGAGTGAGAATGTGTTCTCATACGTACAGTCTCTCATGTTTATTCTTCATTTCTGTGTGAACCTACCCGCTCCACCTGCCCGCTCCACCTGCCCGTCACTGTGCTCCCACTGAGGGACAATAAAGGATACTTCTATTCTATTCTAAAGAGAATCTGACCTCCGAGGAAGCGCTGCAGTTTTTAACAGCGACCGTATAATTTTCACCTGCAGACAGGTGTGTGACGACGTCAGCGAGCAGATGTTCCCGTGAGGCGCTGCAGAGCCGGAGCTGCATGTTACCGAAGCACGCGACGGTCTGGTTCTCCAAAGGCGCCTCAGACTGGCGGGCAGCTCTGGTTTTACCTGGATCACAGTAACAGGTCCGAGTGGGTCACGCCCTCTGTCTTTAAACAGGAAGTCAGGACTGGACAGGAAATATCAGTCAGCTGATTTCAGACCAGGTCCTTTCTTCAAACTGTCCACAGGCAGGAAATGACACGTTTTCCCTGATGTGATGCTTACGATTCATGAATTATTCCCTCTCATTCCACAGTGTGTTTAGGCATAATCCTGCTTCTCTCCAACTCAACAACAACAACATCCACCCGACCATCCCGCCGGGCCGTAAAACCGACGCTACGTCCTGCGCTCGGACTGGTCTGAAAGTACAAGGCTCACAGACGGCCGTGGGTATCCCACAGACTGTACAAAACTGTGATGTCACCTGTTAGCTTGTAGACTTGTGGCAGCCACCATGACCCCCCCGCCCCATCCAATCAAAATCAGAATGAAATAGAAGCCATATTATTGGTCAGATGATGTCATTAAAATGCTCCAGCAGCACAAACACCATCCGGAGTGAAGCCTGGCAGCTACAGCCACCTGTGTCGCCTGTCAGTCAGAGGCCACACCCCTGACAGAGCAAGCTTTAACATCATTTAAACAGTTTGAGTATCAGGATGTAAACATGTTTATTTTAACATGGAGTCTATGAGGAGTGACTCACTGCTGCCTCTGCTGGACGTCAGAGGAACTGCAGGTCACTGAGAGCTTCCTGCAGCTGAGACTTCAGAGAAACGCCCTGTGACCCCCACCTCACCGGCCTCTGACTCATCTATCAGCGCGAGATCAGAACTCGCTGGCGTCTGCGGCCCTCAGATAACAGCTGAGCACGTGTGCGGTTCAGATTAAGCTCCCATGGTTCAGAGGCTGACAGGAAGTGTGTGTGGCACTCTCAGAGATCCTTCACTGGTGTCGTCTGTCAGGAGGTCATCCACACAGCAAAACACAAACCGCGAGCGGCCCCACTGATCATGTGACAGCGTCCGGAAGCAGATGTTTTTCTGGGCAAATGATAAAAGTGAACACGGTGAACCTGGAGGTATCAGGCTGCCGCAGAGCCCTCGGACCCGTGTGTGACATCACAGCGAGGCCCATTGGACCTGTCAACAACATCAACGGCCACCAGCGGAGCGCCCGACCTGAGAACCAATCAGCTGCAAGCTGAGCGCACAGCCATCCTCGTTATTCGCAGCCCGTGACACCTGTGTGGTCCTCCCCTGTTCTACCTGACCTTTCAAAATAAGAGCAGGTGAAAAAATAAAGCATGCAGCAGGGCAGACAGATGATGTTTCCACGGTAACCTGCTAACAGCCTGTGAAATGCACTGCTGTAAAGTGTGACCTTCATTTTCTGCACACATACGCCAAAACATTAAACACAGTTTCTGAGGAAGCCTGAATGCCTCACAGCTGCAACTGAGCAACAAACACATTCTAACAAATAACCCTGCTCCTCCGCTAGCCTCCGCCTCCTGCTCCTCCTCTAGCCTCCTCCTGCTTTTCCTCTCGCCTCCGCCTCCTGCTCCTCCTCTGGCTGGCTCCTCCAGTTGTATGTTAAGAATCAAATCTCCAAAAGTTGAATCTGTTCATCTGGACGTAGCGTTTTGTGGGAGAAACGTTTCGTCACTCATCTAAGTGACTTCTTCAGTTAAGAATCAAAGTTTGTGGAGTCTGAACGCTGCAGCATCGTCTCCATTAGGGACTCGACTACTCATCGCTGTCACTACTCGGTACCAGACTCACTGGTCGTTTAATCTCATCGGTAACATTTTAATCGATCCCCAATGACAGTAAATTATTCTCCTAGAAGTTACGCAGCCATCTGCCACCAGATGGCGCATCATTGTTGAGAAACGCCATAAATCTGTAATCTAGTCCTGATTAGAACGAGATCGCAGGTACACGCGGTGGAAATGAGCTTTCTTTGAACGAAGGACAGGCTCTGCCTTAGTGATAGGCCGAGGAGTTCAGTCATTATGGAGGTGCTTGGAGTAGAGCCGTGCTCGTCCACATCGGAAGGAGACGGCTAAGGCTGTGTCGCCTCCTGGGTGAGGTGTTCTGACCGGGCTGGAGGAGGCGAGAGGGAGGTCCGGGCTCGCGCTGCTGCTCCCGCCGCCTGCCTTCAGACCAGCAGGAGGAAATAACTGGATGATTTATTGTTTTGTTATTTTAGGGTGCATCATTCATAACTCAACAGTCATCAGAGTCTAACGTGTGATGTTGGTAACACACAGCATCGTTACTGCAGGATGTGATTAAAATGCCTTTTTGAGCTTTTCAAGTTAACAGTTCTCAGATTGAACGTCATATCTGAGTGTTTCTGAGTTTCGGACTCATCGTTGTTCCTCCCCTAACCTCCGTCCCTCAGCAGGAGGACTGTGGAGGAGTCCACGTTCTCTACAGTCAGCTCACCAAGACCCGGCTGGTCCAGTTTGATGAACCCTCAGGTCCGAACCAGAACCAGAACACCTGTCTACACCTCACCGGAGCTTTAATGTGTGACAAGATCAAAGGTCACCCGACACATCGTCATCAGTCTGAGCTCCTCGACTCGCTCAGGTGGCGTCGGGGCGGGCTGCTGCCGTGTGGCTGCCTTCACCATGATCGTGTTTACTTTGGATCAGCAGGGATAAGTGATGCAAACAAGGAGGAGCGGACCACCTCTGCAGCAGGAACCACAAAGACACGTGTTGCTGGAACTTTGGTTTCACCGCCGTTTGTTCCTGAGCTGCTCAAACACGCCGCAGACACGGCAGAGCAGCGTTTGTAGTTTCAGCAGCATGTTTCCTAAAACCTCACCAACTCCCCATCTCCTCGGAAAAAACAGAGAGACAGGAATTTATTCTTCCTGACAGTCTGAAGAACACCTGGAACATCTGCACGGCCAACAGTGAAGGCAGGCTCCGCTAAAGTATTACCACATCAATACTGCAGTAATACTCAGGTCTGAAGGTTCAGTGACTAAACTGGGGATTTTATTATTTTTGTTTGAATGTGAGGAGGAGGAGGAGGTGCTCTCAGCACTTAATCAAACCTCTGCAGGTTGTGTTAAAGCTCCTCTCTGCTTTCATAAAATGGGAGAAAATTCTGGAAGAGATGCCCCCGCAGCTTCCTCATCGAGCAGCCCATCATCCTCGTCCTCCCGGTCAGCACAAAGAGCCGGGCCTGCCCGATCGTCCGGAGGCTGATCGATTACCACATTTATTGATTGGTGGATATCGGACCGTTGGCAGCAGCTGCTCCGGCAGACTGCGGCGCTCTGACCTCGTTTGTCTCCGGTTTGCGGCCCGGATGGAGCAGCGGGCCCGGTGCACCTGCTGTCCGGCCTCAGAGCTGCGGGGCTCTGAGGCCGGACCCGTACAAAGCCCGAAACCAGGCTCGGAGTTCCGCCAGAGCCCCACCGGGACCGACGCGCGGACAGCCCGGCGTCCTCTGCGCACACGTTATATAATCATCTCCTCCTCCTCCTCCACCAGCACCACCCACCCCACCCCCAGACACCGAGCCGGATGGATGCTGTCCGGGCAGCAGCGGCCTGCGTGAGCCGCCCAGCACATCAAACAAAGCCGCCTCATGATCAATAAACCCGATTAGAACAAAGCCGGTACCTGCAGCTCGGCCTCCTCTTCCTCCTGCTCCTCCTCTCCGCTCCTCTCAGGGTAGATTTCTCCGCAGGAAGCAGCACAGCCGTTAAATCCTCACAGATCCGCCGCTCCGGCCCTCCGCCGAGCTTTCATCCCGCAAACAGCTCAAAGCAGCCGAAGGAGCGGCTCCTCTCGCCGGGTCACAGCCACAGTCCCACCGCAGCAGCTCGTCTCTCCGCTGGCCTCACGGTCCGCTGACAGCCGTTGCTCCTCCGCCGGCTGTTGGTGCTAAAATGGAGGAGGTTTGTCCGGGAATAGAAACGGGAGGAGGAGGAGGGGGGGACCGGCGCTTCCACTCGGCGCCGACAGAGGGCGACAACACCCGACCTTCAAAATAAGAGCGCTCGCTGCTTTTATTTTTCAGACTTTTCTCTGGTTTCACTCACAGATAAAGACGAGAAACAAAACCTCAGCACAGCAAATATTATATTTATGAGACAGTGCAAGCAGATGTGTGAAGGAAAGAGAAACACCGACTCACAGCAGACCTCAGACATATTTGTCACCATCAGTAAACATGAAATGTATAAAATCAAACGTTTATCTATTCGAACAATCAATCATTGAGGATTAAACGTGCTTTAAATAACAGTAAATTCTAGGAGATCTTCACATTTGACAGCAGAAGCATCCTGTAGGACGCAGAGATAACAGAGTCCTGTGTCCTTCTCTTTATGCACCCCAATATCTCCAGTGTTAAACTGACACTAGAAAGTGTCTGTATGACTAACACTGAGCAGTGTTGATTTTCTAACACTGGAAATCAGAATCAGAAAGACTATATTTATCCCCAAGGGGCAATTAAGGAAATAACTAAAAATGCTAGGAACATTACAGTGTTTTGTTTTGGGGTTTTTTGCAAATCTTTGAACCTTCACATATTCCTGATATTTACAAGTTTATTTTTCAAGATTTCCCGCTTCCACCTCCTTTCTGATTTGCTGCATTCCCGTCTAAGACCTTAGGGATGTCTTTGATGCAGGGTGACTGTTTAGGTCTGGGTTTCTTTAGTTTATATGGAGCAATGGTGTCCATAACTGAGGAGCAAGTAGTATTGAGTAAGGTGGTAAGGTGGTAAGGTCTTCAGACTGAGATAGTGTGTGTGTAAATTATTAGTGGTCGAAGGATTAATCTAATGTGTGCGGGAGAAAAGCAGATGAGGTTTGGTATGGGACAGGTGGAGCAGCACATCAGGGACAGGGAAATGGTCCTAAAAACAGGCCCAGGTTATGTTCAGATTATAAACTTGAACACCGGATGACAACCGTAGGGCTAATGTACGGCCCAGTCTATGAGATTATAGTCTTCCTTAAATATGCTCCTGTGCCATCTGCTCAAACAGATACCAACTTTGATGTACTAACAAAGAAACGGTCTGTTGGCCAAAGCTCGACAGCGGAGATGCTCACCAGTGTTCAGCCAGGTCACTAACAGGAAATCCAAACTTGGCTGGACATAAAGACATTTATGATGAAAGTTGGTTCTTGTGATCAGTGCCAGCTCGACTGACAGGGGCTTGTGATGTGATTGGGATTCCCACAGCAGAAGGTGAAGATTTCCACATCACTGTGTTTCACTGTTGGCTGGTGAGGGTCAGTTTCCCCAACTTTGAATGACACTGGCAGCCATTTCCTTCAATCAGTGATAAATAGTACGATGTTCTAACTTTATAGAGGGTTTTTTCTTATAAAGCAGCAAACTATTTCTCCAGGATGAAGGATGATCTTCTAAGTTAGTGAGACGCCATTTTCTCTTCAGCTTATGACTTAACTGCTTTATGGTAGCTGTTTGAGAATTATACCAGGGAGTCAGGTACTTCTGATTTAAAGCTGTCATGATACTCTGTGCGTGTACCCTACAATAATACATACAGAGAAAATCTCAACAATCATATGACCCCCTATGAGCAAGCACTTTGGCGACAGTGGGAAGGAAAAACTCCCTTTTAACAGGAAGAAACCTCCAGCAGAACCAGGCTCAGGGAGGGGCGGGGCCATCTGCTGTGATTGGTTGGGGAGAAAATATAACTTTAATCAGAATTACACTGTTACGCCCCAGTCTAGGGGTACAGGAAAGTAACATAAGAGTTAAAAAAAGATTGACCCCACCCTGGTCCCCAAAACCATACACAGGGAAAAAAAACTATTTCTTAGTGAACAGTGGTTTATTGTCTAAACTGAAGCATGACCCGGGGTGAAAGGCCAAAATAACAAACAAAACCAGCTTAATCAGTCAAGGAGGTGCTACCTAAACCCCACGTGATGAAAAGAACAAACAAAAGACAAATGCTACGCCTAACTCCCTAACTGAATAAACAGGAGGAAACAATACAGAAAACAACAGGGCAGCTCACCCCTTCGGCTTCAGTGACTATTTACAAGGTGCTATTTACAAGTGAAGGCTAATTTACACACTATATACAGGCTCAATAAGTCACGAGAATCACAAATATCACAGAGTTTGGAGGCCAGGGTCAGTTGCTGTCAGTTGCTGCCCCGGGACAACTGCTGGTAGTGATGGCCCGCTTGAAGCTGACGCTCCGGAGCGTGTGTCGAAAAAAACAACACACTGGTTCAGAAGCACTGTGTCGAGGCTTGCTTCGTTTGGCAAAAGTCACATGACCAGTGACGTCCGAAGCTTCATTACGCACGTAACTGCTTCGGTACCTGATTCAAATGGAACGAAGTGAATCATTTGCGGGATTTGTGGAGTGTCTTGATGGTGGCAGATAGCGAACCACTGATCATTCTACTGAGAGATTTGGTTCTGTCGTGTGGGAGTATTTTGAGTTGATTCTGGTCGGTGGGTTTTCCAGCTTTGTGTTCTGGCTGTTTGCTTTTGTTTTGTGCGTGTTTATTTCATCTGAAAACGGGAAAAACTTAAAATGTCAAAAATCTGCTTTTCATAATACAGGGTTCGTACGGGTGCTTGAAATCCTTGAAAATGCTTGAATTCTAATGTCGTCTTTTCAAGGTTTGAAAAGTGCTTGAATTTCAGATGTGGTGCTTAAAAGTGCTTGAAAATGTAACTGTATTTCATTCACAATAAATAGCTATCTGATTGAATTGTTTTCTTATCAGATAGAGAAATAAAATGAGACGCAAAAGCAAAATTTCCCCGCCTGGGCTGCCTTGGTCTGTTTCAATACGTGACCCCGCCCCTCCCTCGGACAGTCGGGGATGAGTGCGCTAACATACCTGTAGGTTGCTGTTTTAATGAGTGTTTGATGGAAAACAACAATGGCGGAGTTTGCGTTCTCCAGTCGCATGATAGGTGACTATGGCGTGTCCAGCGGGGTGGCCTGGGGGGGCACAGGCCACCCCCCCAACCAGACTGGCCACCCCAGGTGCCACCCCGAAGCCAAAACAATAAAATCCAATGAAATATCAAATGTACGATCATGTTTTCACAGTGAAGCTCAGATATCCGAGTGTAAGTGAATGCAGCATCGGCTTCTGCGCTATGAGCATCATGTTAGCAAAGGTAGGAGAGCCAAGCACGAAAGACGGCATCACAGAAAACAGTTTTTCGGCGAAAGATTAACAGTTTAACATAGCTGGACTGGCCATCGAGCATGGCGGAGCTTCCACGGCGGCTAGCAGGTGGATGAGGGAAGGGTAGGCAGGAGGAGGAGAGACCTGAGGCAGCCGCCAGTCCGAGTGTCAGGTGAACTGAACTTCAGGTAAGAAGTTATGACCTGCAGTCGATCTGGGTCAGATATAAACCAAGTTTAGGTGGAGTTTATTTTCGTTGTGCTGACTTTTTACAGTCAGTTACAATAACTCTTACTGCGTACTAGCTAGCATGACGGAGTTTCTGTACAGCTGGGTGGGTGCTATGATGTTACTGATGGTGAACTTTATTTTATTCATAAGGTTAGTAGAGTTGCCAACGGCTCCTTAAAAATGGAATGGTCCCTCATTCAGAGAAAATATTACACGTTTCGTATTGAACTGAGAAGAGACACAGTTTGTCCCGTACTTTAGCTAGAATGAAAAAAAGACACAAAGCTGGAGTTATTCTGTGTCTTTGCTGCACAGCTGCCTCTTCTTCTCTCATTCTCCCCCCTCCCTCTCCTGTTGCTACTTCAGTCATGAAACTGATCAATGATCAGCTGATCGGCTTTTCTCTCGTTTGTTTATTGCTCACTTTGCGCCAGAAAGAGGAAACCAGCGGGTGTTGCGCTAAACAACAGCAGCACCTTTAAGCTTGATCAGCTGTTGTTAGAATTTATTTAATAATAATTTCTAGTATCAGCTGATGTTTGCTGGAGCCACAGCTGTAAAAGCTGCTGGTCATGATATCGGTTTGTATATGTGGTGAGAGGGAAACATGCAGATGAAACCAGGAGATGTCCTTACTGAATCATCAGAGCTGAACAGGTGATGGAGAAACAGGTTTACCTTTTAGGTGACATGAATGAGTTGAAGGGAAGTTATGAACTGTTTCTGAGAGACAAATAACACCAGGATCCTTTTCTATGTAGCTGACAGCTGGTAACTGTGCAGGGGCGGATCTAGCAAAGTTATGCCAGGGGGCCAGGTAGGGCATTAACAGGGAAAGGGGGGGACAAGGAAATACTTTTCTTACTTATTCTCATTTAAAATGTTTCGCTTTTATTAAATAATTTTCTGAATCTTGCGAACAAAGTTTTTATCTGACGTAAAATTTATAGAAATCATACATATACCAACAAGACAGTGTACATCACTGTCACAACAGCGTTTGTTTTCATTCAAAGGCTTTATGGCTTTAATACCTGGTGGGCCGGTCTGTAGTCAAAATGCCCAATTTTTTGTCCCAGTCCAGCCCTGCAGGTTAATACTGGCAGTGTCACCATGCCAGCTGACTGTATTTCATCATCAGCCAGTGTTGTTCTTTATACATCAATATTACCAAAGTTTACCATAAGGCAGCATAGAAAGTATTTACTTGCTTTCAGGTTTCATTCAAATGTTAGTCTTTTCATTTGTTTCCCCACTTTTTTCCTGTTTCAAAATCAAACACTAGTTTGTAAGAAGATTATCTTCTGTTTTTAATAGGCAGATTAAGTTTTGCATTGGCTAATTTGGCAATTGTATGTTAAAAATGTTCGTATTTTAATATTCAAAAATGTTTTTGCCCAAAACATATGTGCCCTATATGTCAGTAAAAATACTATGCAAATATTGCTGTCCTTGAATGCTGAATAAACACTGACAAAGCACTGATTGTATCTCTTGTACTTTATCAACGTAGTATCTAAAAACTTTGCACCGTAGTGGTTAAAACCTCATTCCAATAAGAGTCAAAAGCAAATTCAGTTATTAGGTTTACAGGGTTATTGAATGATGGTTAACGGTTGGTAGATTTTTTTTTTAACATTATCTGCCAATTACATCTGCCACCCTTCTCCAAATCTGTGCCCCTACCTGGCCCCCCAACAAAAATTTTCTAGACACGCCACTGCTTGTGAGCAATGTTCCCTCTAAGCTGCGCACGTGCGCAATTGCGCACTGCTGGCACGGTCTCTGCACACAGGAAATCTGCGTTGCGCACACAAAAA
Organism: Oreochromis niloticus; assembly: GCF_001858045.2. NCBI lineage: Eukaryota > Metazoa > Chordata > Actinopteri > Cichliformes > Cichlidae > Oreochromis > Oreochromis niloticus. Next base: position 41,807,648 of record NC_031971.2, on the reverse strand, counting down.
AAATCTAACCTGAATTGAAATTAAAATTAAAACTTTAACAATTCTGTTTTGCAGTGTTAGTCAGTAAGTGACTGGCTGCTCCTGTATGGGATTAGAACGATGCCACCTTATCCCATAGTCCAGCCAATGATGCGATTCACATTCACGTATATGCGCAGCTAATCAACGTCGCTGACAGGCTATGACAGCGTCCTTATGTGCCGACACCGGTGTTTTAGCTAGCAAAGCGGCGTGGCTGATGTGCAGTGAAGCCACGTTAATGACAACGTGTCCAACCATTGGAGATGTGAGCAGGACAGACGGAACAATTGACGGAAAAGTGTGGACTTTATACCAGTTTTTAAATTGTGTTGATCGGCCACGTAAAACCAGAGTTATGATAAAAATATCTGCAATGTTTGGTTTTCTTCCTGAATACTATCGTTGTTTATATTTACTGCGGGAAGAAACGGTAAAAATGGCGTTTTATAAGGAAAACCTCGAAAGCCTGTGAGCAAAACCAAAACCAAAAAACCCTCCACCCTTTCCTATTGGTCGAGAAATGTACCATGTCGACCAATCAAAAAATGATATGGCAACGTGGCATTTAGTTGTTAAGGAAGCGGGGAAGTTTTAGGAGTGACGGCGGTGTTCTGAGATGTGAGAGATTTGAGACGTTTAGCACAAATCTTGTGTAGTTAGTGTGTAGTTAGTGTGTAGTGTAGTCAATAGTTTTGTTGTGTGTGTCAGAACAATGAGGCGGCTGCTGAATGTTACAGGTGTTACAGCAGTGATACATCTCCTGTTGTCAGGCCTGCAGGTATCAGGCTGTTGTTCTACTTTATCTCATAGTGCACAGAAATTATTTTTGGAGTGGCACAAATAATTTGTGTGGCATCAGATTTGATGCAGAACAGCTGATTGTTCTGTAAATAGTTTGAAATGTTTTTAAATAAACGCCTTGGCTGCATTAAAAAAAAAATAGCTGCAAAAAACTTTGTTGTTTGCCAAACTCAGTTACTTTTTTGAAGAAGTAACTATATAATTAATTGCCCAGCATTGGTCATTATATACTGTATTTGGCAGACAGAGTTACAGGACTCTTTCCCAGACCACAGACTCATAATACAAGTCAGAGCTTTATGAAAAAAAAAGAAAAAAAAGAAAGTTGTGTTTTCAAAATTGGAGTTCAAGTTATTTTTACTTCCAATAGTGTTAACATACTACACAGGTCATGAACAAGATTTTTTACATTTTCATTGTAAGTGGGCTAAAGCAGTTAATTAAAAGTAGTCTAACATAAATGTAAATGCTGTAATTTGATTATTGTAATAAACCATGTAACTTGGATGGATTAGATGCTGGCGTGACCACAGTGCACACGTCTGATGTCGCTCACAGTGGTCCAAGGGACGCTCAGGGAGTTTGTGTGTTCGCTCAGACACATGAAACATTAGAGGGAACATTGCTTGTGAGTGAAAAAAGAAAAAACACTCCTTCCCTATTGGTGGAAAAATGTACCATGTCGACCAATCAAAAAATGATACGGAAAAAGAGAGAGTGAGTTTTGATACGTGAGAGATTTGTGATGTTTATCATGTTTGGAGTCTCAAGTTAGTGTGTTGTCTTGTGTAGTTAGTGTGTAGTGTAGTCGTTTTGTTTTGTGTGTCAGTTCTACTAGTGAACGTCACAGTTGCTGCAACTGTGTGCTGGAAAAGCTTAAAAAATGGACCTTGAAAGTGCTTAAAAAGTGCTTGAATTTGACCCTGAAAAAAGCGTACGAACCCTGATAATATAAATATCATTAAATAACTTTAGAAAAACTTCCATTTGACTCGTAACATTTAATGTTATACAAAGATATATTTTATTTAAAAAAATAATCTTAAAATGTTAGTCTACAAAATGTGCAGCAATTTAATTTATTTATTCTCTTTAGCTGATAGTTTGTGGAGCCATAAGTGCATCTCTACCAGTTTCTCTGGACTCCAGCCTCTTCTGTGCCATGTGAAGGGATTTTCCTTAAGGCAGGAGAAATTATCTCCACGAAAAGGAACAAGTTCAGCCATCGCACAGTGGAACAAATTCTCTTCTCAAATAAAAATGAAAAAGGGTTACCTTAAATGCATCATGGTTTTAATTTGAAAGTTCATAAGCATTTCCCTTTCCATTTCATAATCAATTCTACCCCCAGGTCAAAAATATGTATAGGAAAATTTCCCTAATATAATATTATTTATAAATATACCCGTCTAGCGATTAATTTCATAAGTACATGGAGGCAGGACCTCACAGCAGAAGCATACTGCATAATGTGCATTATTATATGTATGTTATATGTAACGTGGTATTTTTCAATTATTGTATTTACCAACATCAAGAAGTCACAAGCAAAGAAAGACCAAACCATGGTGCATGTTCACACAAGGAAAGTTTACTGGTCAAAATTATTTATTAAACAAATAAACTACATTTTTTAACACCAAAAAATACGCGTTCAAAGCAACACAACAGCAGCCCAATATCAGACAGAATTCCGCTCTGTAGAGTGGGCTATCATTATGAAGCAGTTGGTTTTATTTTGTGGATTCAAGCTTCTCTTCATACTTTTGGCCACCAGATGTCACCAGAGAGGACTGTGTTGAAAAGCTTCGAGTAATGAACCGTTTTTCAATACAAGCTTCAGTGCTTCAGAAAGCTTCATTTGGCCATCACTAACTGCTGGTGACAGATTTTGAAAGCAACCACATGATCAAGGGACCAATCAGCAGCCGTCAGCTTATCCAATCAGGGACCTGCAGAGACTTAAAGATACAGACAGAACAAGAAACAGCCACCAAAAAACATTATGGCCAAGGCCATAACACCCCCCTGCCCAAGACCAAACATCTCCCCTATAGACGTTTGGCACTTAGGAGTTCAGAAAACCACGCGACAGTGCATCTGCCATCACATTCTTGGTTCCTTTTTTGTGATGGATCTCCAAATTAAAGTCCTGCACTAAGAGTGACCATCTCATGAGCCTCTGGTTGGAATTTTGCATCCTAGTCAAAAACACGAGGGGGTTGTGATCGGTGTAAACAATGACAGGTGAACTAGAGCTGACATATCCTTCGAAATGTTGTAGAGCAAGCAACAGGGAAAGAGCTTCTTTCTCGATAGTGCTGTACTTCTGTTGGTGGGTGTTGAATTTCTTTGAAAAATAACTGCTTGGGTGATCAACACCCTGCTTGTCCTCCTGCAACAGCACCGCACCTGCACCGTTGGTGCTGGCATCCACCTCGAGTTTAAAAGGATGTGTGAAATCAGGAGCGGCAAGTACTGGAGTGCTGCAGAGGAGAGCTTTGGCAGACTCAAAAGCGTTCTGGCATGTGGGTGACCATACGAATGGTTTTGACATACTTGTGAGACTGGTGAGAGGTGCAACTACATCTGCAAAATTCTTACAGAAGCCGTGATAATAGCCGGCCATTCCAAGGAACCGGCGAAGTTCACGTCTATCCTAGATTTCCCTGTGCCTCGCAGCACAGGGAAATCTAGGATAGCCTGAATTTTAGCCAGAAGGGGGCGCACCTGACCCTGACCCACCTGCTTCCCTAGATAAGTCACAGTGGCCTTACCAAAGTCACATTTGGCAAGATTTAGGGTGAGGGACGCCTCTTTTAACCTTTCAAAAATTTCAGTGAGTGTTCCAAGGTGTTCTGACCAGGTCTCTGAATAGGCTACAATGTCGTCCAAGTACACTTCACAGTTTTTGACACCACCTAAGACAATGTGCATAAGGCGTTGGAATGTGGCAGGGGCATTTCGAAGGCCAAAAGGCATGACGGTGTAGTGGAGGAAGTGATCAGGGGTGACAAAAGCGGAAATTTCAGATGCACGTGGAGTGAGGGGAACTTGCCAATAACCCTTTAATAAATCCAGCTTGGTGACAAACTTGGCAGAGCCAACCCTATCAACACAATCTTCCATGCGGGGAAGAGGATAGGAGTCGGGTTTGGTCACACTGTTCACTTTTCGAAAATCAGTACAAAAACGTGGGGTTTTGTCTTCCTTCGGCACAAGAAGGCATGGGGAACTCCAAGCACTCGAACTAGGGACAGCTAGACCATTTTCCAGCAAGTAGGAAACTTCTTGCTGAAAAAGTGCACGTTTGGTAGGGTTCACACGATAAGCGTGTTGTTTGATCGGAGGGTGGTCACCTACATCTATGTCATGTTCGAGGACAGTAGTGCGAGACGGAGTGTCAGCAAACAGGGATGGGTAAGTATTGATCAGAGAGCACACATCGTTCTGGGCAGCCTCATCTAAATGTTTTAGGTGGGGTTTTAAATTATCCAATATTTCAGAGTTTCTGAGTCGGGAGCAACCCTCAGCACAAACGAAAACTAAGCCATCACTTTCCGGGCTATACTGAGACGGGGATGCTGGCACAACTACCGGCACGGCAGACGGCGCAGCGGGGGACAAAGAGGAGTTTACACCTGCATCACGAACAAAATAAGGTTTCATCAGATTAACATGACACACACGACGTTTCCTCCTACGGTCTGGGGTACCTATAACATAATCTGTGTCACTCAGTTTCTCTTCAACAGTATAGGGCCCACAGAACTTTGCCTGGAGAGAGGATCCAGGAACGGGTAGGAGAGTCAACACTTTGTCACCCACTTCAAATTTTCTCTGCACAGACTTTTTATCAAATTTCCTTTTCATTTTCTCCTGAGACGCGGAAAGAGCCTCGCGTGCAATTTCGCATGCTTTATGCAGACGCTCCCTAAAACAACTTACGTAATCTAGTACATACTGCTCGGGGATAGCTGTGTCGGACAGATATTTCTCTTTAAGCAGCCGCAGGGGACCACGCACTGTGTGTCCAAACACCAGCTCTGCGGGACTGAACCCGTGGACTCCTGCACACTCTCTCTCACCGCTAGAAGGAGAAGTGGCAGACCCTCGTCCAAATCTCTTCCTGACTCGAGGCAGAACTTCCTCATCATAGCTTTTAATGTTTGGTGGAAACGCTCAAGCGCACCCTGTGATTCAGGATGATACGCACTGGATTTTTGATGCTTGATGCACAGCGATTTTAAGACCTGAGCGAAAATCTTGGACATGAAGTTCGACCCTTGGTCTGTTTGAACTGATTTAGGCAAGTGAAGGCTAATTTACACACTATATACAGGCTCAATAAGTCACGAGAATCACAAATATCACAGAGTTTGGAGGCCAGGGTCAGGTCTGCTGCTGCTGTCAGTTGCTGCCCCGGGACAACTGCTGGTGACAGATTTTCAAAGCAACCACATGATCAGGGGACCAATCAGCAGCCGTCAGCTTATCCAATCAGGGACCTGCAGAGACTTAAAGACACAGACAGAACAAGAAACGGCCAGCAAAACACACTGGCTGTGTCCCAATTCAGGGTCTGCACGCTTGAAGTACGCACACTACGCGTACTACGTACGGTGCGTACTACAAGTACGGGAAGTGCGGAAGTGAGAGGCTTGTGAAATGGGATGGTCTAGCCTTCGTCGCGCTGTTCAGGTTGCCTAGCAACCATGATACTAACCGCGAGAAATGTTTCATACAGCTTTGTGTGACAGAAATGAAGGAGAAAAATGTTTTGTTGGTCATTCATTTTTGTCATGACATCACTTTGATTAGTTGAGACCACAGGACTGTAAAACATGATAGTTGGGCTTCATTTCTGTACTGAACAGTCATTTAAGATTAGTTAGTAAATAACAATTAGCTCATGTTATTCATGAGACTAAAGTCATCTCACTGTGGTAATGTTAATATAATATGGACAATATTATATGTATTGTCAGATTATATATATATATATATATATATATGAGCTTGAACTCTGGGTCAAAGATGCAAGTAGCAGTTATTTATATTTCCTATCACCTTAAATCTTCACTCAAAGACAAGTATCTCTGACAGTGTATATACAGATGTATTATATATAAGAGACAAATATTGTTCTTTTAATATGTTGGCATTACTAAATTTGGCTCAATGCTTACATATATGTGTAAAAAGCAAATGTACGAGCTGTGATAACTGTTTCTGATAGAATGAAGAGTAGACTGATATATGAAATATTCCTTTATTGGGTGAGAAAATCAGAGCATGTCATAACTGCTTTAAGTCATACAGAATAGATATCAGAGCCTTAAACAGGCTGACTTCTGCTAAATGGGTCAAACTGGGCAGAAAGTCTACAAACACATAACATCCTTATAGAATATGATGTAAGACTAAAGATCAACTTAGCTCAGAATATATAAAGCATATAAACAATTACAGCAATATGATGCAACAAACACAGCAGTGCTACTAATCCAAAATACTCACAGCTTCATAGAACTGAAACAAACATTTATTTTTAGCTCCATTCTGCTGCTGATACATACTTTAGGTTTCTGAATATTAAACTTGTTGCTGCCTTTCATAGTGTGTAACTTGAAGGCCCTGAGTACTTTCTCCCACACTGAAAACACTGGGATGATAACATTATTTGAACATTACCTAATAAGACTGATTCAGGACAGACAATTAGTTATGTTAAACTTTCCTAGCAGTCCTTCACAAACAGGGAACAGTCTGTCTATTCTCTCCATCTGTCAGCTGCTGCTGGCTCTTCCTCCTCCTCTTCCTCACACACTGCTGAGTTTGTCCTGGTGGATCATCAGGGGTGCAAAGCCTCACAGATGATGTGCAGCAGTGGGTCCCTCAGTCTGTCCTCACTCTGGACACTTGCAGTTGTCACACATGGAAATCAAATGTGTGATAAGCTGCAGGATTCAAACACAAGTGTAACTTATAAATACATGTTCATACTTTTATTCCACAATCAGAGAGAAAGAAACAGAGAGAGAGTGCAGGACAGACAGACAGGTGACAGTCTCAGGTGTACACACTGCTACAAAACAGCACAAGAGAAGGAGGATTTAGTGTTTGTGTTATTACGAGTGCTAAACAAGAAGAGTTCCCAGATGGTCCAGTGGACACATGTGTGACTCCTGTGATTAAAGCATCTTTCTTTCAGCTTAACGAGTGAACCGTCAGCTCGTTCAAACACACGTTAAAGTCCGTTTGGCTCGACACCACCGAACAGAGGCAGCAATATAACATAGCTAACATTAACAGTGCAGTGAATCCTGCTTGTGCCGTCATATTCAGGACTGCAAACCGAGCAGCATCACTGACTTTCAGCTTGTTGTGTTTGTGGATATATGACTGACTTTAATTATCCATAAAATCATCACATTCTCTGTAAGATTAAGGTCGACTATATATATATTTAGAAGGCTTTAAAACCAAGTTACCGCTGAAAGTACAAACATCACTAATGTCACATAACTTTGCCGACATGTGACCAACAGTAATGTTTTAATGTTCTTAAACATTCGCACATAAATAAGTGACATAATATTCAGTACTTACTTTTGACAGTTCACTCTTCGGCCGCTCCCTTCTGCCGTATTTTGCGGCAAAATTATCCACACCCACCGCCGCGCTATGGATTGTGGGATATATGGGACCACGAAGCGTGCACCAGACCACGCTTGATATTTGGGGAAATCGACGGCGCATTTGGAGTACACTTCGAATTGGGACAGCCGTTGTTGCGTGGCGGTGACGTACTCGCACTTGAAATGCATACTTCAAGCGTGCAGACCCTGAATTGGGACACAGCCCCCATGGCCAAGGCCATAACATACACATACCGGGTCACAGACCCAGTACTATGACAGAGGGGATTAAAGTATCAGAAGGCAACATTGCAGACATAAAGGACAGCTACAAGTACCTGGGGATCCCACAGGCAAATGGGAACCATGAAGAGGCCACTAGGAAAGCTGCAACCACCAAGTACCTGCAGAGGTCAGGCAAGTCCTGAGGAGTCAGCTGAACAGGAAGAACAAGATCTGGACAATCAACACCCACGCCTGCTGGTGATCAGGTACCCTGCTGGGATAATCAGCTGACCAAAGGAGGAGATAGAAGCCACTGACATCAAGACCAGGAAGCTCCTTTCACCCAAAGTCCAGCACCCTGAGACTGTGCGCTAAGCGGATAGAAGGTGGGCGGAGACTGATCTATGAGTGCATCAGGAAGATGACCACAACTGACAGTTTCAAGTTTAGCAAACAAATAATGAAGGGCTCAAGTGCAGAACCCAGGCAACACAGTGAGACACCGTAATCAGTTCAAGAATCTTTATTTAGTCAGGAGATATCTACACATGACCTAAAACGAGTAACTCGACTTAAACAAACAAAAACAGAGAAATAAACTTTCCTTGGGCACAAAGGTGGAGCTTAACTAAACACAAGGATCCAGTTACTAGGGAGAGAGACTGGTAGGAGGAGTGGAGACAGGCAGTGAGTGGGCAGAGAATCCTGGAGGTGTGTTCGGTAACGCTGTCCACAGAACAACAAACCTTACTTGGAACCCGAGCTAGTCGGGCCTTGGGAGGGTGTAGTGGGAGAAGCCTTGGGTCTGCCAACGGAGTGCGAGCAGGCAGGCGAGCGTGGGACGACTCTAAAGCACAGCATCTACAACCAACAGGTGAGCCAAAGCACCAGGAGATGGACGGCCTCTGTCTGAAATGAGTGAATGCACATTGGGGTGAAAGCTGAGGCTGGCAGAGTCTGTGCACGGCAGCCTTCTCTAACTTTGGTTACTCAGGTAGGTGATGACCTCCCCAGGATCACAGTAAGAATCAGCTGGTCAGTGCTGTGTAAAGCACTTTGAGTGCTCAGATACTGTAGAGATCCCGTCCATTTCCCATCCAGTGTCCAGGCACCTTTAGGTCATTAGTCCTAGAAATATTCTTCCACATTCTTCTCAGAAACTAGAGGAAATAGATTAATGTTCTTGTGAGCATCAAACTGAGGAGAGGAAAGAGAGATGTGGACCCCAGCCGCTTCAGAATTAATACTTTTAGTCCTGAAGTTCCTTTATTTTCTCCTCATGTACCAACCACAGCCTCTCAATGTCAAGCTTTCTCATTTCTGCCCATCCATTGTCTCAATCTCCAACTGTTTTATCTTGAAGTGCATTTCCATTTCTTGCAGTCTCATGGACTGTTGCTCTGAAGCTTTGCTTGCTGCCTTGCTGTCAAGCAACTCTCAAGCTCAATGGAGTCAACGGACAATATTACCAGGTCAAAATGCACAGTAGACATGTTAGGTTTTTTTTTTCTCTTTTTTACAAACCAATTTCAGTATGTTAGTGCTCTGCAGTGGTCATTGTGTAGCCCTGACTGCAATTATTCGGGCTTGCAGTATAAAGAAAAGTTTACGGTTATAAAAAATGGTTAAAATATAAATAGTTGATAAAAGGTTTTAAAATCATAATTCAATTCAATTCAATTCAATTCAATTCAATTTTATTTATATAGCGCCAAATCACAACAGAAGTCACCTCAAAGCACTTTATATTGTACAGTAGATCGCACAATAATAAATACAGAGAAAAACCCAACAATCATATGACCCCCTATGAGCAAGCACTTTGGCGACAGTGGGAAGGAAAAACTCCCTTTTAACAGGAAGAAACCTCCGGCAGAACCAGGCTCAGGGAGGGGCGGGGCCATCTGCTGCGACCGGTTGGGGTGAAAGAAGGAAAACAGGATGAAAGACATGCTGTGGAAGAGAAACAGAGATTAATAACAGATATGATTCGATGCAGAGAGGTCTGTTAACACATAGTGAGTGAGAAAGGTGACTGGAAAGGAAAAACTCAATGCATCATGGGAATCCCCGGCAGCCTACGTCTATTGCAGCATAACTAAGGGAGGATTCAGGGTCACCTGGTCCAGCCCTAACTATATGCTTTAGCAAAAAGGAACGTTTGAAGCCTAATCTTGAAAGTAGAGATAGTGTCTGTCTCCTGAATCCAAACTGGAAGCTGGTTCCACAGAAGAGGGGCCTGAAAACTGAAGGCTCTGCCTCCCATTCTACTTTTAAATACTCTAGGAACAACAAGTAATCCTGCAGTGTGAGAGCAAAGTGCTCTAATAGGGTGATATGGTACTACAAGGTCATTAAGATAAGATGGGGCCTGATTATTTAAGACCTTGTATGTGAGGAGCAGGATTTTGAATTCTGGATTTAACAGGAAGCCAATGAAGGGAAGCCAAAACAGGAGAAATCTGCTCTCTCTTTCTAGTCCCTGTCAGGACTCTTGCTGCAGCATTTTGGATCAGCTGAAGGCTTTTCAGCGAGTTTTTAGGACATCCTGATAATAAAGAATTACAGTAGTCCAGCCTGGAAGTAATAAATGCATGAACTAGTTTTTCAGCGTCACTCTGAGACAGGATATTTCTAACTAGAGATGTTGCGCAAATGGAAGAAAGCAGTCTTACATATTTGTTTAATATGTGCGTTGAAGGACATGTCCTGGTCAAAAATGACTCCAAGGTTTCTCACAGTGTTACTGGAGGCCAAGGTAATGCCATCCAGAGTAAGAATCTGCTTAGATACCATATTTCTAAGATTTTCAGGGCCGAGTACAATAACCTCAGTTTGATCTGAATTAAGAAGCAGAAAGTTAGCGGCCATCCAGGTCTTTATGTCCTTAAGACATTCCTGCAGTTTAACTAATTGGTGTGTGTTACCTGGCTTCATGGACAGATAGAGCTGCGTGTCGTCTGCATAGCAGTGAAAATTTATACTATGTCTTCTAATGATGCTGCCTAAGGGACGCATGTATAATGTAAACAGAATTGGTCCTAGCACTGAACCCTGTGGAACACCATAATTGACCTTAGTGTGTGAAGAGGACTCTCCATTTACATGTACAAATTGGAGTCCATTAGATAGATATGATACAAACCACTGCAGTGCAGTACCTGTAATACCTACAGCATGTTCTAATCGCTCTAATAGGATATTATGATCGACAGTATCGAACGCAGCACTGAGGTCTAGCAGGACAAGCACAGAGATGAGTCCACTGTCAGAGGCCATAAGAAGATCATTTGTAACCTTCACTAAAGCTGTTTCTGTGCTGTGATGAGCTCTGAAACCTGATTGAAACTCTTCAAATAAGCCATTCCTCTGCAGATGATCTGTTAGCTGTTTGACAACTACTCTTTCAAGGATGTTTGATATGAAAGGAAGGTTGGAGATTGGCCTATAATTAGCTAAGACAGCTGGGTCTAGAGATGCTTTTTAAGTAAAGGTTTAACTACAGCCAGCTTGAAGGCCTGTGGTACATAGCCGATTATTAGAGATAGGTTGATCATATTTAAGATTGAAGCATTAATTAATGGCAGGACTTTTTTGAGCAGTTTTGTAGGAATGGGGTCTAAAAGACACGTTGATGGTTTGGAGGAATTAATTATTGAAGTTAACTCAGAAAGATCAATTGGAGAAAAAGAGTCTAACTTAACATTGATGGTACTAAAAGTAGCTGTAGATAATATTACATCTGTGGGATGATTATTGGTAATTTTTTCTCTAATGATAAGAATTTTATTTGTGAAGAAGTTCATGAAGTCATTACTAGTTAACGTTAAAGGGATTGTTGGCTCAGTAGAGCTCTGACTGTTTGTCAGCCTGGCTACAGTGCTGAAGAGAAACCTGGGGTTGTTCTTATTTTCTTCAATCAGTGATGAATAGTAAGATGTTCTGGCTTTGCGGAGGGCTTTCTTATAAAGCAGCAAACTATTTCTCCAGGCTAAATGATGATCCTCTAAATTTGTGACACGCCATTTCCTCTCCAGCTTACGAGTTATCTGCTTTAGGCTACGTGTTTGAGAATTATACCACGGAGTCAGGTACTTCTGATTTGAGGCCTTAGTTTTCACAGGAGCTACAGTATCCAGAGTCGTACGTAGTGAGGAGGTAAAATTATTAACAAGATAATCGACCTCTGTTGGAGTAGCGTTCAGATAGCTGCTCTGCTCTATGTTGGTACAGGGCATTGAAGATGATAACAGTGGGTGGATTATATTCTTAAACTTAGTTACAGCACTTTCAGAAAGACATCTACTGTGATGAAGTCTACTCTCCACTGCTGTGTAATCAATTATTGTAAATGTAAATGTTATCAGGAAATGATCAGACAGCAGAGGGTTTTCAGGAAACACTGTTAAATGTTCAGTTTCTATGCCATATGTTAAAACAGGATCTAGAGTGTGATTAAAGTGGTGGGTGGGTTCTTTTACATTTTGAGAGAAGCCAATTGAGTCTAATAACAGATTAAATGCGATGTTGAGGCTGTCATTTTTAGCATCTACATGGATGTTAAAATCACCCACAATAATTATTTTATCTGAGCTGAGCACTAAATCAGATAAAAAGTCTGAGAAATCAGAGAGAAACTCTGTGTAAGGCCCAGGTGGACGATAGATGATAACAAGTAAGACTGGTTTCTGAGTTTTACAGCTGGGGTGGACGAGGCTAAGCATCAGGCTTTCAAATGAATTAAAAGTCTGTCTGGGTCTTTGGTTGATTAATAGACTGGTGTGAAAAATTGCTGCCACACCGCCCCCTCGGCCTGTGCTTCGAGGTTTCTGGTAGTTAGAATGACTCGGGGGTGTTGATTCATTTAAACTAACATAATCATCCTGCTGCAACCAGGTTTCTGTAAGGCAGAGTAAATCGATTTGTTGATCAATTATTAAGTCATGTACTAACAGAGACTTGGAGGAGAGAGACCTAATATTTAATAATCCACATTTCACTGTTTTACTCTTTGGTTCAGATGTGGATACTGTATTGTTCTTTCTTTGTGATTTTTTATGTTTAAGTTGTTTGTTGCTGGTTTTTAGTTTGTTTTTTGTCTGTTTGGGAGCTGACACAGTCTCTATGGAGATGGGTTTTTGGGGGGGTAGCAGGAGGAGAGAAGCTGCAGAGAGGCGTGTAAGACTGCAACTCTGCTTCCTGGTCCCAACTCTGGATAGTCATATTTTGGGGGGTTTAATAAATTGGTCCATATTTCTAGAAATGAGAGCTGCTCCATCCAAAGTGGGATGGATGCCGTCTCTCCTAACAAGACCAGGTTTCCTCCAGAAGGTTTGCCAATTATCTATTGTACCCATATACTTGGGTACCAATGTATTTCATTTACAGTTAAGAGTCCAATAAATAAAAGGGTTTCATGATTTAGAGTTCATTTACTGTGCAGAAGCAATATGTTGCGGTGTAACCTAAGTTTGTTTACCCATCTAATGTCCGTTACCTTAATGTCGTATTGTCATTGGTCGTTGTGCTGACAAGCCAGTCAATGTCACTCTTCTCTGTTATGGGGGCAGGACGAGTGGTAAAGGTTTGTGTGAATCTGTGGGAGCGGACACAGAAGCTAAGTCTGAAGAGAGAGATGTCATAAGGCAAACGTGGTGTGGATTTTGCATCTAAGTGTATCTTTGAGGTCGACTACCCGTGGTCCTGATATTACTTATTTGTGATCTGCAAGAGAAGCCGAGGGACGCTGTGGAAGGAGAGGGAGAGAGAGGTTTCTGCCCCGGATGGACCCTGCTGTTTTCTCGCCCCTGACTGTCTTCACTACTGATGCACTAACTGCTAACTGCCCGTTTCTGATTGCCCCACTAACAAACTCATTGGACTCATGAGTACTAACTGGAACTAAAGTGCAGGTATTTTGTTTATTGCTCAGTTTGAGTGAAGCGGCCATCAGTTTTAGGCCTCACCGCACCCGAACTTCGAATCAGGCCTGCAACAAGCACTGTGCTACAGGTGTAGTGTGGACAGGTTAAAGTGTGTGTGTGTGTGTGTGTGTGGGCCCACTGTTGCAAAATTTGGTTTAAATTGAGTAAGTGTTTAGTTGTAACCAAAGGCATTTTCAAAGGTTGAAAATCATCCCTTTTAAAGGTGTGAGCTGTTGTAACTGAAATAACAGTTGGCACCAGAGTTATTTTGTTTTGATAATCTTTTATGTATAACCCATGTAGTGAATTTTACAGTGGTTTTGTTTGTTTATTCAAATTCAATTCACTTTCATTTTATAAAAGTAAGTGTTTATTTATTTCTTTGTTGTCTAAATAAATACCCAGTGAGGGATAAATTTGCATAAAATACAGTTGTGGTGGTCCTTATTAATTCAATTAGAGGGTATCAAGTATCATAATTAGTAGCACTACGAACCCAGGCCCAGTCTCATTGTACTATATACTCTAGCTTTACCATAGCTACGTGGGACCTGGGTTACAATTGGAAACAGCTACTCTGCTGTGGGAGTTTCACTAAACTCCTGCACACTGTTACATTGCTAGAACAAACCAATATAAAACATGTTACTACAATAATGAAAAAAAAAACATGGCTACATAACCCTCTAACCACATGGAAACTATCACACAGAGCTGAGGTTATGAACCTTAAGAGCTGTTCTGAGTTAACTTGCTGAGCACTGATTCTTAAATTTCAACAGATGGAGAGCAGGTGCAGGAAACCCAGACTCCAGCTCAGAGGGAGGAATCTCTGGACAGCACCTCCTGGACTCAGTGAATGGAAACAAAGCACGGATCGTAACATTTCTCCTCCTACACAAAGTCAAATTGGAGGTAAAGAGGATGTTAGCCAGGGACATCACTGAGGGGCTCAGAGAGCCTCCAGACTGGTGCACGCCTAAGGTGCCTGCAGCCCAACAGAGCAAGGACCAGTCCATCTTCCATCATGGTTTCCAGCTCTGATAAATGCCGGGTCAGGATGTCAGTGTGGTGTCTGTGTGCCATTCTGTTTTCTTTAAACTGCAGATTCTTTCTGTTTTTCCTGCTCTGTTCCTGTGTGACACAGCTGATGAAGATGAGCACGAACTCGAGTGTGAGAAGTCAAAACAGTCACAGCTCCATCTTTGGATGTTCACAGATGCCCTGAGAGAGAAACACAAGTAAACTGACCTGGTTTCACATGTCACTGCTTCTTACATGCTGCTGTGCTTAAAGGTTTCTATTTTGTTTTTTGCTTTCAGTTTTCATTCATTTGCAGCGTTCACTGTAAAAACATTTTCAAGACCTGCATGGCCTCTAATTTTCTAAATTCAGATGAATTAACTGAGGTTATTGTACTCGGCCCCAAAAATCTTACAAATATGGTATCTAAGCAGATTCTTACTCTGGATGGCATTACCTTGGCCTCCAGTAACACTGTGAGGAACCTTGGAGTCATTTTTGACCAGGACATGTCCTTCAACGCACATATTAAACAAATTCCCGACAGTGGGAAGGAAAAACTCCCTTTTAACAGGAAGAAACCTCCGGCAGAACCAGGCTCAGGGAGGGGCGGGGCCATCTGCTGCGACTGGTTGGGGTGAGAGAAGGAAGACAGGACGAGGACATTTCAGGGGCGTGACCACACCTCCATACACGACTCTTCTGGTTCTCTGTCTATAGCACGAGCACACGAGGATGCTGCCAGCATCACCTTGATCACAAACTACGCCACCGTCGAACACAACATAGAATTCAATGAGTAAGACGGATAACACAGAGACATAAAATGATCTATGTAACATACACAGTATGGCAGTAAAAAGTAAAGTGGACGGAATATCCTGGTTTAATATGAACTCACTGCTGTTACAAAAGGGAATCCCTTTGAGTGATTTTTAGTTTTAGTGTCCTTATTTTCCCGAGTTAGTCGTTCTGTTACTAGTTAGCTAACATAAATTTTTAGAAAATATAACATTTGTTTTCATTCATATGCCGATGATACCCAGATCTATCTTCAATTGAAGGGAAACAGTCCTGCCTCACTAGAACCCTTACTTCAGTGTCTCGGTGAAGTTAAATCCTGGTTGGCCTCTAATTTCCTTAACTTCAATGAGAACAAAACCGAAGTGATAATTTTTGGACCAAGCGGCAATCCCAACACTTCTAATTTTAACCTGCACAGTCTTGAGCCTTTTGTCAAATCACATGCCAAAAATTTGGGGGTTATATTTGACAGCAATTTCACCTTTGAAAAACAAATTAGCTCAGTCGTACAGCGGTCTTTCTTCAAACTGAGGCTTTTATCTAAGGTGAGATCATTTTTATCTTTTAAAAACTTTGAACGGGCGATTCATGCTTTCATTATATCCCAGCTGGACTATTGTAACTCCTTATATGCTGGAGTCAGCCAGACCTGCCTGGCAAGGCTGCAGTTGGTCCAGAATGCTGCAGCTCGTCTTCTGACACGTACTAAGAGATGTGAGCACATTTCCCCGGTACTTGCCTCCCTTCATTGGCTCCCTGTCCGCTTCAGAATTAATTTTAAAATTTTATTGTTGACTTACAAAGCCCTGAATGGACAGGCTCCCGGGTATTTGTCTGACCTCTTGCAGACTTATACCCCCCTTAGATCTCTTAGATCAAGTGATCTTTTGCTTTTAGCTGTACCAAGGTCGAGGCTGGTTCATAGAGGCGATCGAGCATTTGCAGTCGTAGCGCCTAAGCTGTGGAATAATTTACCCCTACACATCAGACAGGCTCGTACTGTCAATCTTTTTAAATCTTATCTTAAAACACATTTTTATTTACTGGCTTTTAATACAGCATGAGAGTTATTTGTTATTTGTTAATTCATATTTGGTGTTTGCTTTTAATACTCTAAGTTGTTTTATTATGTATGTTCTATTCTTGTACAGCACTTTGGTCAACGCTCCTGTTGTAATTAAATGTGCTATATAAATAATTAAACTATTCAACTATAAACTAATATAAGTCTAACCAACCAACCTAGTGATGTGATGTTCTGTACTGACAGAAGATGGCGCCAAAAATCTTTTTAAAAACTTGTAACTAGATGAGTTACATCTGCTAAGTTGTTTGTTATGTGTAGACACCACACTGGCTCATCCCTTGGACTGAAAAAGCAGCCAATGTAAAACAAACAAAACCAAAAACTAATTTGGAAATCTGTTGCGCAATATCATGTTTGAAAATGTAAATTAAGTCTGGATCGTTAGAAGCAGAGTTTGGCACAGTACCAAACATATTTGTTTATGTTGACAGCACTGACTTTTACCACCATGGGCAGTAAAGATGCAGCATCCGAGTGTGTAGCCTGTTGGAGCTTTGCTGTTGAGTTTACGGTCTCAGCCACTCATTCACAGTGAAGATACATTTAAGTCCATTTTGCAAAACTTGGTCGTATTACATTTAAGAAAGGATTATCTGGGATATTACTGGCTGATTACTGGTGATTAACGTGTTGTTAGCAAATGAGTGTGCGGTGTTACAGCCAGAATACCAAAACAGCAACGCCACAAATCTTGAGGTTTCATCGTGGGACGTCACAAACACAGTTCTGCTTTTTACACTTTAATTTATGTTAAAATGTTAAAAATATCAGTTATTTTGAAACAGTATGTTTTAATATTGACAGACAGAAAATGAATATATATAATTTCGCAGTACTGTAAATGATGTCTGTTTATCAAACTGCAGGATTTATGAATGTTGGGTCTGCGCTTGCAGGTCCCGCTGGCTCAGAGACTTATTACCGTGAGCAAAGCAAGACAAACAGCAAGGGAAGCCGATCGGATCAGGGTCTTGGAGCTGAACGCTCCTCACCTGTTCCCAGCCAACTCGACTCCCAGTGTCCCCTTGCCACCTTTTATTCAGTTTGCAGTTTAACAAGCACCCACTGTGTGTGTGTGTGTGTGTGTGTGTGTGTGTGTGTGTGTGCGCGCACACACACACACGTGCTCGTGTGACTTCCTGCTGATCACAAAGGGTCATCTCCCCTCACCCTGTATATGGCTTAACCCCTTAATGGTCCACCACACACAAACACAGGTGAGGCCACAAATGGCAGGAAGCAAACATCCTTACTAAATAAGGACACCCAGAACCCCACATGCAATGTCTGCAGCTAAACACTATAACCTCCTCCACCATCCTACATGTGGGGGAGGAGAATAGAACCAGAAGAATGTCCTTGATCAAGCAGTTCGAAACAAAGTCTACAAATCGAAGCAAAGCAATGACAACTTCTATCAAAATCACCCTAACAATGAAAACACTCATAAAGTAAAGCAATGAAGCAGCTGTTAAGGAAAACTAATGTTAGACAGTATTTTAGTATCAGTAGTGTTCGTATGATTATTAATATCGAAACACTATAGTACAGTTTAAAATGTGTTTACTGGGACGCTGAGTCAAAGACTGGGTTTAACTGGTCGTTTCAGCTTTTTAAACAGACTGAGTGAAATCCTGCGACTTTGACAAACTCGACATTTTTCTGCAGTTTCATGTTATTTAACTGATTCACTCCTTAAATCAGGGGTGGGGAACTCCGGTGTCCTGCAGGGTTTAGCTGTGTCCTTGAGCCAACACAGCTGATTTAGAGGTGTTGAAGTTCTCCAGAGGCCTGCTAATGAACTAATCATGTGACTCAGGTATGTCGACCCAGTGTGGGATCTAAACCCTGTAGGACACGAGGCCTGGAGTTGGCCACCCCTGGTCTATACAAATCTATGACAGTGTTAATTAAACATCGTTAGCACAAAGTGACCTTGAATTAATTCTGTGGTTTGTGGCAACGCACGCAGCAACTGAAGAAAGTTCAGCATAAGAAACAGAAATGGGCTGAACGAGGTGTTAAAGCAGGAAGGATGCTGCTGGTTACAGGAACAGTTACACGATGGTTAGGATGCGTTAATGATGGAGTTTCTCTTTGGTATCTAAATAAATGAATCTAACTGAAACTACAAGATTCATATTTGTAACTTTTTCTAACCTTGTATGAGATCATTCAACAACACTGACAGTTACACAAAGTACGTAATGACTGATGCTGAGTAAATTACCATAAATCCACTAAAGCCAGTTATTTGGAGTCAGTGAAAGGTTCAAATGAAAACTACATGAATTAAATTTAACTGACAAATACACATTATGTTAATACGACTGAATCGAGATACATTAAGTGTACTTAAATGTTTAAATGGTGGCGTCATAAAATTACATTAATTCAGCTGGTTTTATTTTATTGTAGTGTAACACACTGTTCAGCAAATGACGCCTCCTGTAGGGACAAACTACCTCAACGGCTCAGGTGTGAAGGTTCTGTGGGCCCGTCTATGAACTCTGACCTTTGTTCTTTGTGTCAGGTGGATTCAGCTCAGCTGATTGGCTTTGTCTTCAGTGATGGAGTCGTGGAGGTGAGCATGCGTACAGCCGTGCTGCTTGAGTGCATTACTTCAGACAGTCACACCTGCTGGTCCAGGTGTTTCTGTCCTCCTCTGTGTGTGAGGAGCACCTGATGGTCTGTGATGATGAACTGTGGCCCCACACGCTCACTGTTTGAAACAAGAAGGTTTGAAGATCTGGAGAGAGCTCACGGTTTCACCCTGTGGGACACGCGGCAATAACGCACATTTCAGTTGGGTCTGAACCAGCTGATATGAATCTGCACTGAGCCGCAGGACTGATTTCTAATCACTGAGAGATTCCTCGCCGTGTCTCCAGCGCTCTGATGGTCCAGCGGAGGAGTGGCTCACATCTGTGCAGATGTTTGCAGCGTTGAGCGGATCAATAAATGATGAAATGAGAGGGACATGATGGAAAACGTTGATCTGTGACTGAAAGCTGTGTGTCGCTCCTCTCACGGCTGCTGCAGGTCTGAGGATTAATGTTGATTTGTGAAGCTCCTCAGGTTTAAACAGTGTGACATCACCGCCGTGATGGGTGTGGTTTTGCCTGAAGCCGCAGCTTCCACCTGCGAGCCTCACTGAGGTGGGGAACGCACCTGCGCGTACCTGAGACCAGAGCTGTGTCCCAATTCAGGGTATGCACGCTTGAAGTACGCATTTTAAGTGCGATTACGTCACCGCCACGCGACGACGGCTGTCAATTCGAAGTGCACTTCAAATGCATACTCCAAATGCGCCGTCGATTTCCCCAAATATCAAGCGTAGTCCGGTGCACGCTTCGTGGCCCCATATATCCCACAATCCATAGCGCGGCGGTGGGTGTGGATCATTTTGCCGCAAAATACGGCAGAAGGGAGCGGCCGAAGGGTGAACTGTCAAAAGGGACACAGCCCAGGTGTTCCGGGAATCCATCCTACCTCACAATCCATCCTACCCGTTGTTTCTGCGCATACGTTGCGCATGCGCACAACACAAACCCCAAATTTACTTCATTTTAACCCATTGTGAATATTTGTTATGGTTCGGTTTGGTCAGAAGTCACCGTCACATGATAACACGGGCAGGACAACAGGCTTACACAGAACCTGACACCACGTCCCCTCCTCTCGGTTTCTCTTTTCTTTTGAGACCGGCTGAGCAGGAAGTCGCGATGCCAGCAAGTCACGTGTAGCACCCTCCTCCTCCTCCCTCCTCTCGGCTGCTGTCGGGTGTGATGGAGTGCCGCGAGGCCGTCGTGTCGTACCTGAGCTGGGGTCTGGTGGTGGGTGGGGGTGCTTACCTGCTGCGGCAGATGCAAAACTGCGCAGAGTACGGCCGCTATGCGCCCACGCAGGCGCACTGCTGCCCGGCCAGGCTCGGCTGGTTCTTGCAGGAGGTGCCGGCTCTCTTTGTGCCGCTGCTGCTGTTGCTGCTCCCCGCGGAGGCCGGGAGCGGGACCGGGAGGAGGCTGCTGGTCGGCACCTTCATGCTGCACTACTTCCACAGGTACGGTCTCATCCTCGCGTGCAGCAGAGAAACATTCACGATGTAAACTTCAGATGATTCATTGTGTCGAGGCGCTGCTTCCACTGTGGGTGAACTCACACTGAACAGCTGATCTTACTGTGAGTGGGGATACAGTGCATCAGTCAGCTGATCACAGCTGAGGCTCTTCCATCAGCAGCTGTGTGCCTCAGACTTTGCTCTGTTTTAGTGGAGTTTCACAATAAGAGCCTGCTGAAGTCATGAAAGTTTACCGACGATGTCTTCAGTATTCAGTCTCCAATTTATTTATTTATTTTCAGCTCAGTTCGGTTTCATGTAAAGGACCAATAAACAGTCACGCTGACGATATGAGAAAGCTGCTGTAGTTACTGAGAGGATTCTGTTGGCACAAATGGGACAAACCACAGCAGCGGTTCTGCTCATTGCTCAGCCTGTCCTATAATTCTGAAACACAAACTCTCTGTTAATTCATAGAAAATGTCTTTTTCTGCCGCTGCAGACCTGTTTCTGTTACTGTCACAGTGACAAAACACGACCTTTCCAAAATGTCGTCCCTCCTTCACATGAACAAAGCTGTTCAGTGGGCTGGATCGGAGTCCCGATTCTGGTCCCCGGGCTTTGTTTGACACCCCTGCTCTAGAGAAAGTGCTTAACAGGGCAAGAGCTGGCGAATTATACCACGGAGTCAGGTACTTCTGATTTGAGGCCTTAGTTTTCACAGGAGCTACAGTATCCAGAGTCGTACGTAGTGAGGAGGTAAAATTATTAACAAGATGATCGACCTCTGTTGGAGTAGCGTTCAGATAGCTGCTCTGCTCTATGTTGGTACAGGGCATTGAAGATGATAACAGTGGGTGGATTATATTCTTAAACTTAGTTACAGCGCTTTCAGAAAGACATCTACTGTGATAAAGTCTACTCTCCACTGCTGTGTAATCAATTATTGTAAATGTAAATGTTATCAGGAAATGATCAGACAGCAGAGGGTTTTCAGGAAACACTGTTAAATGTTCAGTTTCTATGCCATATGTTAAAACAAGATCTAGAGTGTGATTAAAGTGGTGGGTGGGTTCTTTTACATTTTGAGAGAAGCCAATTGAGTCTAATAACAGATTAAATGCAATGTTGAGGCTGTCATTTTTAGCATCTACATGGATGTTAAAATCACCCACAATAATTATTTTATCTGAGCTGAGCACTAAATCAGATAAAAAGTCTGAGAAATCAGAGAGAAACTCTGTGTAAGGCCCAGGTGGACGATAGATGATAACAAGTAAGACTGGTTTCTGAGTTTTACAGCTGGGGTGGACGAGGCTAAGCATCAGGCTTTCAAATGAATTAAAAGTCTGTCTGGGTCTTTCGTTAATTAATAGGCTGGTGTGAAAAATTGCTGCCACACCGCCCCTCGGCCTGTGCTTCGAGGTTTCTGGTAGTTAGAATGACTCGGGGGTGTTGATTCATTTAAACTAACATAATCATCCTGCTGCAACCAGGTTTCTGTAAGGCAGAGTAAATTGATTTGTTGATCAATTATTAAGTCATGTACTAACAGAGACTTGGAGGAGAGAGACCTAATATTTAATAATCCACATTTCACTGTTTTACTCTTTGGTTCAGATGTGGATACTGTATTGTTCTTTCTTTGTGATTTTTTATGTTTAAGTTGTTTGTTGCTGGTTTTTAGTTTGTTTTTTGTCTTTTTGGGAGCTGACACAGTCTCAATGGAGATGGGTTTTTGGGGGGGGTAGCAGGTAGCTGACATTCAAAAACAAAACAAAAACAAATCAGCGACCAATATAGCCACCTTTCTTTGCAAGGACACTCAAAAGCCTGCCATCCATGGATTCTGTCAGTGTTTTGATCTGTTCACCATCAACATTGCGTGCAGCAGCAACCACAGCCTCCCAGACACTGTTCAGAGAGGTGTACTGTTTTCCCTCCTTGTAAATCTCACATTTGATGATGGACCACAGGTTCTCAATGGGGTTCAGATCAGGTGAACAAGGAGGCCATGTCATTAGTTTTTCCTTCTTTTATACCCTTTCTTGTCAGCCACGCTGTGGAGTACTTGGACGCGTGTGATGGAGCATTGTCCTGCATGAAAATCATGTTTTTCTTGAAGGATGCAGACTTCTTCCTGTACCACTGCTTGAAGAAGGTGTCTTCCAGAAACTGGCAGTAGGACTGGGAGTTGAGCTTGACTCCATCCTCAACCCGAAAAGGCCCCACAAGCTCATCTTTGATGATACCAGCCCAAACCAGTACTCCACCTCCACCTTGCTGGCGTCTGAGTGGGACTGGAGCTCTCTGCCCTTTACCAATCCAGACATGGGCCCATCCATCTGGCCCATCAAGACTCACTCTCATTTCATCAGTCCATAAAACCTTAGAAAAATCAGTCTTGAGATATTTCTTGGCCCAGTCTTGACGTTTCAGCTTGTGTGTCTTGTTCAGTGGTGGTCGTCTTTCAGCCTTTCTTACCTTGGCCATGTCTCTGAGTATTGCACACCTTGTGCTTTTGGGCACTCCAGTGATGTTGCAGCTCTGAAATATGGCCAAACTGGTGGCAAGTGGCATCTTGGCAGCTGCACGCTTGACTTTTCTCAGTTCATGGGCAGTTATTTTGCGCCTTGGTTTTTCCACACGCTTCTTGCGACCCTGTTGACTATTTTGAATGAAACGCTTGATTGTTTGATGATCACGCTTCAGAAGCTTTGCAATTTTAAGACTGCTGCATCCCTCTGCAAGATATCTCACTATTTTTGACTTTTCTGAGCCTGTCAAGTCCTTCTTTTGACCCATTTTGCCAAAGGAAAGGAAGTTGCCTAATAATTATGCACACCTGATATAGGGTGTTGATGTCATTAGACCACACCCCTTCTCATTACAGAGATGCACATCACCTAATATGCTTAATTGGTAGTAGGCTTTCGAGCCTATACAGCTTGGAGTAAGACAACATGCATGAAGAGGATGATGTGGACAAAATACTCATTTGCCTAATAATTCTGCACTCCCTGTAAGATTGTTCTTTGTGTTAAACACTATAAAAACAAAAAGAACTTAGTGGATAGCACAGCTGGATGTAACGATCCCTCCAATGATAAAGCACTTCGGAGAACATGTTTATAATAATTATTGAGACAATCCTGAACTTGATCCCACTGAAAGTCAAATGTGTCCCAACATGCTGGAACAGACTGAAGGGTGTGCCTGTCAGCAGCTCTGTTATAAGTGAGTGCACATGAGAGATTCGCTGTCACTGGTAACAAAGAGTGTGGCTGAATGCAGCCCTGGAATGAGAGCGAGCTCCGCCTGACAGCCTGCTCCAACAATAATGGAAATGTTCTCCTTAAATTGCTGGCTGTCTGAGGGGTGTCCAAAAAACGATGTGGGCTTCATAGAAAATTGGCAAAACAAATCGATTTACTCTGCCTTACAGAAACCTGGTTGCATCATCAAATGTGAGATTTACAAGGAGGGAAAACAGTACACCTCTCTGAACAGTGTCTGGGAGGCTGTGGTTGCTGCTGCACGCAATGTTGATGGTGAACAGATCAAAACACTGACAGAATCCATGGATGGCAGGCTTTTGAGTGTCCTTGCAAAGAAAGGTGGCTATATTGGTCGCTGATTTGTTTTTGTTTTGTTTTTGAATGTCAGCTACCTGCTACCCCCCCCAAAAACCCATCTCCATAGAGACTGTGTCAGCTCCCAAACAGACAAAAAACAAACCAAAAACCAGCAATAAACAACTTAAACATAAAAAATCACAAAGAAAGAACAATACAGTATCCACATCTGAACCAAAGAGTAAAACAGTGAAATGTGGATTATTAAATATTAGGTCTCTCTCCTCCAAGTCTCTGTTAGTACATGACTTAATAATTGATCAACAAATCAATTTACTCTGCCTTACAGAAACCTGGTTGCAGCAGGATGAGTATGTTAGTTTAAATGAATCAACACCCCCGAGTCATTCTAACTACCAGAAACCTCGAAGCACAGGCCGAGGGGGCGGTGTGGCAGCAATTTTTCACACCAGCCTATTAATTAACGAAAGACCCAGACAGACTTTTAATTCATTTGAAAGCCTGATGCTTAGCCTCGTCCACCCCAGCTGTAAAACTCAGAAACCAGTCTTACTTGTTATCATCTATCGTCCACCTGGGCCTTACACAGAGTTTCTCTCTGATTTCTCAGACTTTTTATCTGATTTAGTGCTCAGCTCAGATAAAATAATTATTGTGGGTGATTTTAACATCCATGTAGATGCTAAAAATGACAGCCTCAACATTGCATTTAATCTGTTATTAGACTCAATTGGCTTCTCTCAAAATGTAAAAGAACCCACCCACCACTTTAATCACACTCTAGATCTTGTTTTAACATATGGCATAGAAACTGAACATTTAACAGTGTTTCCTGAAAACCCTCTGCTGTCTGATCATTTCCTGATAACATTTACATTTACAATAATTGATTACACAGCAGTGGAGAGTAGACTTTATCACAGTAGATGTCTTTCTGAAAGCGCTGTAACTAAGTTTAAGAATATAATCCACCCACTGTTATCATCTTCAA
Source organism: Oreochromis niloticus (assembly GCF_001858045.2). NCBI lineage: Eukaryota > Metazoa > Chordata > Actinopteri > Cichliformes > Cichlidae > Oreochromis > Oreochromis niloticus. The sequence continues at coordinate 41,782,478 of NC_031971.2, read as the reverse complement.
TGCCCTGTACCAACATAGAGCAGAGCAGCTATCTGAACGCTACTCCAACAGAGGTCGATCATCTTGTTAATAATTTTACCTCCTCACTACGTACGACTCTGGATACTGTAGCTCCTGTGAAAACTAAGGCCTCAAATCCAAAGTCCCTGACTCCGTGGTATAATTCTCAAACATGTAGCCTAAAGCAGATAACTCGTAAGCTGGAGAGGAAATGGCGTGTCACAAATTTAGAGGATCATCATTTAGCCTGGAGAAATAGTTTGCTGCTTTATAAGAAAGCCCTCCGCAAAGCCAGAACATCTTACTATTCGTCACTGATTGAAGAAAATAAGAACAACCCCAGGTTTCTCTTCAGCACTGTAGCCAGGCTGACAAACAGTCAGAGCTCTACTGAGCCAACAATCCCTTTAACGTTAACTAGTAATGACTTCATGAACTTCTTCACAAATAAAATTTTTATCATTAGAGAAAAAATTACCAATAATCATCCCACAGATGTAATATTATCTACAGCTACTTTTAGTACCATCGATGTTAAGTTAGACTCTTTTTCTCCAATTGATCTTTCTGAGTTAACTTCAATAATTACTTCCTCCAAACCATCAACGTGTCTTTTAGACCCCATTCCTACAAAACTGCTCAAAGAAGTCCTGCCATTAATTAATGCTTCAATCTTAAATATGATCAACCTATCTCTAATAATCAGCTATGTACCACAGGCCTTCAAGCTGGCTGTAGTTAAACCTTTACTTAAAAAGCATCTCTAGACCCAGCTGTCTTAGCTAATTATAGGCCAATCTCCAACCTTCCTTTCATATCAAACATCCTTGAAAGAGTAGTTGTCAAACAGCTAACAGATCATCTGCAGAGGAATGGCTTATTTGAAGAGTTTCAATCAGGTTTCAGAGCTCATCACAGCACAGAAACAGCTTTAGTGAAGGTTACAAATGATCTTCTTATGGCCTCTGACAGTGGACTCATCTCTGTGCTTGTCCTGCTAGACCTCAGTGCTGCGTTCGATACTGTTGACCATAATATCCTATTAAAGCGATTAGAACATGCTGTAGGTATTACAGGTACTGCACTGCAGTGGTTTGTATCATATCTATCTAATAGACTCCAATTTGTACATGTAAATGGAGAGTCCTCTTCACACACTGAGGTCAATTATGGTGTTCCACAGGGTTCAGTGCTAGGACCAATTCTGTTTACATTATACATGCGTCCCTTAGGCAGCATCATTAGAAGACATAGCATACATTTTCACTGCTATGCAGATGACACGCAGCTCTATCTGTCCATGAAGCCAGGTAACACACACCAATTAGTTAAACTGCAGGAATGTCTTAAAGACATAAAGACCTGGATGGCCGCTAACTTTCTGCTTCTTAATTCAGATCAAACTGAGGTTATTGTACTCGGCCCTGAAAATCTTAGAAATATGGTATCTAAGCAGATTCTTACTCTGGATGGCATTACCTTGGCCTCCAGTAACGCTGTGAGGAACCTTGGAGTCATTTTTGACCAGGACATGTCCTTCAACGCACATATTAAACAAATATGTAAGACTGCTTTCTTCCATTTGCGCAACATCTCTAAAATTACAAATATCCTGTTTCAGAGTGACGCTGAAAAACTAGTTATGCTGCAATAGGTGTAGGCTGCTGGGGGATTCCCATGATGCACTGGGTGTTTCTTCTTCACTCACTATGTGTTAACAGACCACTCTGCATTGAATCATATCTGTTATTAATCTCTGTCTCTCTTCCACAGCATGTCTTTATCCTGTTTTCCTTCTCTCACCCCAACCGGTCGCAGCAGATGGCCCCGCCCCTCCCTGAGCCTGGTTCTGTGTTATTCTTTACCTTACAATACAGAGCGCCTTGAGGCCACTGTTGTTATGAATTGGCAGTAATCAAATTGAACTGAATCAGGAGGAATGAGTGTGTGTGTTAAAGGCAGGATACCTGCTGACACTAACCTTGCGTCTGGAAAAGATCATTGCTGTAGTTACATCACAACAGTAACTGTGACAAATGATAATCATTCGCTGATAGCTAATGACTCACCTGGGACACAAAGGCTTGCTCCTCAGTGATTCTGACAAAATGCCACTGAATTATGTCATCATGGCGTGACGAATGGAGAAACCGGGAATTCCGGGTGGATGTTTGAACACTTCTTGGAAAATGCATCTGTTTCATTTTTTACAGTTTATTTAAAAAAATGAGGGAGACAGTCCTGAGGTAAGCACGCAGACCTGTCTGTGGGCGGAGTTTCCTCTATCTGGGACACAAACAGATGCTGATGGAGGGTTTTCTAACCCACTGACCCTTAAGGTTGTGGCGTGTGGGAGCTCCATGTCAAACTGGAGGGGGGGGGGGTCGTTGCAGATCACAGGAGACTTTTACTTTGAAGGGTGGTGAAGTTCAAACAGAAGGTGACACGAGTTTCCATCACTTAATGACTGGTATGAGATTGTTTATGGGATGTTTAAAATGGAAAGAATTACTTTCATTAATAGACTCCAATATGACATATTTAGTGATATTTGGGATAAATGGAAACATTACATTTTGTCAAGGAGACCCGATTTTGTTTGAATCTCTGTAATTATGTATGCCATATTTCTGAATGGTTATGTGTATATATGTATATGTCATTATGTATGAGTGTATAGGCGAATACATATGTATGTAGGTATGTGTATGTATGACTAAGTATATGGCTGTGTATGTGTATGTAGGTGTGTGTGTGTGTGTGTGTGTGTGTATATATATACACACTAGATGGTACACCCGTTTGTTTATTTTTGATTATTTGTCTATTTTGGGTTATTTGTGTTCTTATAGGTTATTTATTAAAAAATAAAATATATATAAAAAAAAAGAAGGTGACACGAGTTTGTCCCTCAGGAGCATAATCTACGCCTTGCTGACCAGAGGGCGACCCATCCCGCTGATCATCATCGTCTCCGCCGTCATCTTCTGCTCGATCAACGGTTTCCTGCAGGGCCACTTCCTGCTACACTGCGCTCGCTTTGAGGACACCTGGCTGACCCGCGCCCGCCTCACTGCAGGTAAGTCACAGCTACACCCACCAGTCGCCATGAGGCCTCGCCACCATTGTCCTGAAGATTTTGTTTCAAGGCTGTAAAAACTACATTAGCCACAGTCCTTGGTGGGTTTTTCCTCAAAGAGGAATGTTTAACAGTGAGGCTTTGATTGGTGTGGGTCAGTGAAGGGCATGATGGGAATCATAGCTGAATGTCCCGTAGTGACTTTGGTCTTTAATCCAGACCACACTGACCAATCACCATCATCTGTGATCATTACATCAAGAAGCCAGCAGTCGTAGGAGGAAGATGCAGCGAAGTCCTCCACCACCATGCCTCCACACAGCAAGGTCATGTCGGGATCACCGTGTATATGATTGCTGATTCAAACATCTGCTGACTTTTACCTTTAAAATAACCTTTGAAAGTCTTATTTTCCACACTGGGATAAAACTACGGCAGGAAACCCAACTCGGCTTCAGCATCTGGCTGGTTGGTTCTTTGTTCTGGTTCTGTGTATGGTCTCCATGATGCTCTGCGGCTTCATGGAGACCACACACAGAACCTGCATTACAGTCTGCAGTCCTGATTCAGGGTCCTGGACCGTTGGCAGACAAGCTAAATGGCCACAAAGCCCACTCATAATCACGTCTTTATAAGTTTAGTTCGACTAATCTTACACATGGAAACAGAACTGTGACACTAATAATAATCTTATTGGTTGTTGGGCCATCAACACGATACAACGTGATGTGCGGGTGGAGCTTTAGACCAGGTGATTTTACCTGTCTTGTGAAGCTGTACAGGCGTATCTGATGAACTCTGTCTGTGTCTGAAGGTGTTCTTGTGTTTGCACTCGGTATGATCGTCAACATCCACAGCGACTACATTCTGCGTGGGCTGAGGAAACCCGGAGAGGTTGTCTACAGAGTCCCCCACGGTACGCCGTGTCCTCCTAGTGAGCAGACGACCTCGCCGTTAGCCGTCGGGGCCGCTACCTCTCGTTAAGCCGCTGCTGTCTCTGTGTTTCAGGGGGCATGTTTGAGTTTGTGTCGGGGGCGAACTTCTTCGGGGAGATCGTGGAGTGGTGTGGATACGCTGTGGCCGTCTGGTCTTTGCCGGCCTTCGCCTTTGCCTTCTTCACCATCTGCTCCATCGGGCCCCGAGCCTGCATGCACCACAGGTAACGCGCCTGTGACGAGGCTTTGCCGCTGCTGATGCGACGGGGAGAGTGTGATCATTAAGACAGCTGGTCCTCCAACAGGAAACACATTTCTGACCATTCCGAGTGTCCGGCTAAGCGAAGCGCTCAGAAACAAAGTCGCTATGTTTCTTTGGCTCTCGTTAAAAAGTCTTTGGGGTCCAGAAATATTGAGTGCCAGGTCAGCCCTGCATGGGGTGCTTTGTAACGCTACTGAGGCGTTACAAAGCACGCATGCTGATGCTGTGCTCTACAGCACACGCTGTAGAGCACAGCGTCAGCATGTTTCACACAACGCTGATAAAAATGCTGCACAGTTTCCATTTAAAGGCTTCACTTTGTGTTTCTGGCTGTAAAACCCAAACATCATCATGAGAAGTTCTCTTCTCTTAAATGAAACTGTGCTTTCTGCAGAGACTACCAACAGAGGTTCAAGGACTACCCTCGCTCCAGGAAAGCCATCATTCCCTTCATCCTGTGAGGAGCACCGAGCTCGGCTGACACCGGAGATTGAAATCTGCTCCTCTCATCCGAAGTTCTTTACCAGCTTCACTCTTCATCCAAAGTTTATGCATTTGTTTAATCATCACCTGCGTGGTTTTTACTCCTGACGTTGTCCTAGTGTTCCCGTTGATGACGTAGCTTTCCTCTAATGAGCATCTGACTTCAGAGCGCGTCATCCTGTGCTGGCGTGACGCCGCGGCGCCTCAGAGTTGCATTGCGCACAGAATCAAGCCTCGACCCAAAGATGTGAATGAAGACTCCGATGGAAAGATTTAAATTTGACGCTGTTTGGATTCTTTCACCTGCTGGCTCCACACGGCCTGTTTTTTAGTTCTGATGTAGCAGCGTTTGCAGGCTGGAAGGCGGTGTTCTGGATATCATCACTTGTGTTATGATGCAGGTCCGAGTGTGCGTGGGTCAGCCTGGTTCGCTCTGAGGCCAGCAGCAGCACGCCGTAATAACGGAACGTTTTTAACAATCGCATTTGTGAATAATGGTTTTTAAATGGTCTTCGTCTTACTGCCGTTTAGCTAAAATCATCTTTGTTCACATTTATACTTTTTATTGTTTGTCATTGTTTGTCTGCTTTAAACAGCTGAAAAACCTCAAACATACCAAAGCTGAACGTAGACTGTGAGCGCACGGGGACAGGAAGTGACAACTAAAATAAAGCAGGAAGTAACCAGACACAGCGAAGAGAAGAAAACAGAAGAAAACTGAGCAAATGTAAGACTTTAAAGGTTTCCAGGTTATTCTTAGTGACTTCAGCATGTTCAGGCGTCCGTGTGAAACGGTCTCCAGATGAAGGCAGGAGCTCATCCTCACACACTGAAGATTGACTTCCTCTTTGTATGGAAGGATTTTTGTCATTTTATGATTTTGTAATATTACAAACACAAAAAATGTAATTTTCATATTTAATGAATCAAAACGGTTTAAAATTCAGTCTTTTGAAAAAAGCATGTTTTAATTTCTGATGACCGCAGGTTGATCCGAAGGTGGGGCCCAAGCCTTAGTTTGCTAACCAGCTTTTCCATCACGAAACTCTGAGACTGAGAAAAACAAACGTGCCGTGTTTGGACATTTTATGAAAAAATGTTCTTGACATGATGAAAATAATATTCGTTACAGCAGAAGCGGTGTCTGTTTTACAAATTACTTCAGATGATTTTGTCTCATTTAAAATGCTGTCTAATAAAATAAAACATATTAATTAAATTAACCTTGTTTTATTTTGTCTGTGCTCTCTTTTGGTGACAACCGTTCTTCCTGAGTTATTTAGAATAGAATAGAATAGAATAGCCTTTATTGTCATTGTACAGGGTACAACAAAATTGGAGTGCCACTCCCTTGGTGCAAAATGCAATAATAAATATAAATGTAAAATATAAAAAGTACAATAAAACAATCGTAAGTACAGGATAGCAGCATTAATATAATGACAGTATGAATAGCAGCATAATATAGTGACAGTGACAGTATGGTATAGCAAAGCAGGTTCAATTGTTTTTGTGCTTATTTACTACGGTGATAGCTCTGGGAAAGAAGCTATCCCTGAATCTGTTTGTCCTGGTTTTATGTGACCTGTACCGTCGGCCTGACGGTAATAGTTCAAACAGATGATTGCTGGGGTGAGAATGGTCCTTGATGATATTGCCAGCTCTGCTGAGGTACCGAGAGTTTGCAATGACCTCCAGGCTGGGCAGAGAGCAGCCAGTGATCTTCTGGGCTGTGTTGATGACCCTCTGCAGTGCTTTCCTGTCTGCAGCTGAGCACCCTGCATACCATGTTGTTATGCCGTACGTTAGGATGCTCTCTATGGTGGCTCTGTAGAATGTCACCAGCAGCCTGTCCTCCAGGTTGTTCCTCCTGAGCACTCTCAGAAAGTGGAGACGCTGCTGGGCCTTTTTTACCACCGCAGTGGTATTTGCAGTCCAGGAGAGATCATCAGAGATCTGCACGCCCAGAAACCTCATGGAGTGTACCCTCTCCACACAGCTCCCGTGAATGTAAAGAGGGGCCGGGTCTGCTCTGCCCTTCCTGAAGTCCAAGATAAGTTCTTTAGTTTTCGTGGTGTTCAGTTGGAGGTTATTAACTGAACACCACTCAGTCAGTCTGTTGACCTCATCTCTGTAGTCCGACTCATCCCCCCTTGAGATGAGTCCAACCACTGTGGTGTCATCCGCAAACTTTATGATGGTGTTTGAGAGATGGGTAGGGGAGCAGTCGGAAGTGTAGAGCGTAAACAGGAGGGGACTCAGAACACATCCTTGTGGAGACCCGGTGCTGAGTGTGATGGTGCTGGGCAGGTGGGGGCCGAGTCTAACAGACTGTGGTCTGTTTGTCAGGAAGTCCTTGATCCAGAGGCAGATGGGGGTGGAGAGTCCCAGGTGAGACAGTTTCTGGACCAGGATCTCCGGGATGATGTGATTGAATGCTGAGCTGAAGTCCAGGAAGAGCATTCTCACATAGCTTCCTCGGTGCTCCAGGTGACTCAGTGCAGTGTGGAGCGCTATGGTGATAGCGTCCTCGGTGGATCGATTAGTCCTGTAGGCAAATTGGTGGGGGTCCAAAGTGGGAGGCAGACCGGCCCTGATGTGCTGACAGACCAGTCTCTCAAAGCACTTCATCACTACAGGCGTAAGTGCAACAGGCCTGTAATCATTTGGGCTGACCACAGCTGTCTTCTTGGCGATGGGGATGATGGTGGAGGTTTTGAGGCAGGGCGGGACGGTGTTTAATGACAAGGAAAGGTTGAAGATTTTAGTGAAGACTCCGGTCAGTTCGTCAGCACATGCTCTGAGAACCTTTCCATGTATTCCATCAGGACCTGCCGCCTTCCTGGGATTCACTGACCTTAGAACACACCTCACTTGATGCTCCCTAAGTGTTAGTGTGCTGGTGCTGGGGGCGGGTGGAAGTGGTGTGACAGCTGAGGGCCTGGTCGTCTCAAAGCGGGCGAAGAAACGGTTTAGATCCTCAGCCAGCGAGGCATCAATCCTAGATGTCGCCTGGTTATTGCTTCTGTAGTTGGTAATGTGATTGATCCCCTGCCACATTTTTCTGGGGTTGTTGTCAGCAAAGTGATCTTCAATCCTCCTCCTATAGGCAGCCTTAGCTTTCCTGATGCCTCTACTCAAGTCTGCCCTGGCCGCCCTATTTCTATGCTCTTTGTATATATGAAATTATATAAATGAGACAGAAAAACAACAGTATAATTTATTGTGTCAAATTATGAATAAAGGGTGTGAGTCCTCGTGCTTTTATTTTGAAGTGCCGCTGCGGAGACCGGAAGCGTTGGTACGCCGGATGCACAACAAACATGGCGGACGGTAGGTTGATTGTTGGCCATTGATGGCGTTTGTCGGCGTTTTTTGTTGTAATTCGGGTTCTTTGCTCCGTGTTTCCGGATGATTTCGTTGGTTAATGGTCCCTTTGAATCTCAGCAGGTCGGTTTCCGCTTCAGGAGCAGTTAATTTGGCAGAAAAGAAGCGTTAATGCGGGGCTAACCTAGCCCGCCTGCAGCGCGGCGCAGGCTCGGTGCCGATAACGGAGACACAGCCCGGGAGAAAGGAGCTGAGCGCTCTTTGCTCCACAGGCTTCCTCTTGGAAACAAAGACGTTCAGAGATTTTCCTTCGACGGCGTTAGTTCCTCAAACAGACTCGAAGATGTTCCGTTTAAAGTTCATCTACGCCAAACTCCATTCAGAAAATGTCAATTTCTGCGACTCTTCACTTTTCTGTATTTAAACATTTTTGCACCTGTTTGTTATTCCGGAGCTTTTTTTTTTTTTTTTTTTTTTTTTTTTTATATCAATCCGCCGGGGTCAGCATCGATACTGTTATAGATGTGAGTTAGTTTGTTCCAAACTTTATGGGAAAATCAGCCACTTTAGGCTCGTCTACCTGACAGCACAGAGCGGAAACCATTTGTGTGGAGCATAAATGCTTAAATTAGTCACGCTTTAATTGAATTTGACCACCTATGAATCAAATACAAGCAGGATTGATAAATGAATCGTCGGGGTGTCTCTGTGCAGCAGCTGGACTCACAGTTTTCAGCAGCTCTTGTTTGTGTTTCAGATCACACAGAGGTGGAGCAGTCCATGGAGGGACACACACCTGTGAGTAACACACACACAAGTCAAGTCAAGTATTTATTTATTGTCATTGTCAAGAACAATGAAATTGTGTTTGGAGCTTCTACAACAAATAATAATAAATACTAAATTCCCCTTAGACCCAAGTGTGACTATTTAACCCAGTGTGACTTCAGTGCAATGAGACGATCCTTAGCAAAAACATGAGAATATGACAGGTAATGTTCATGGGACATTCAGACAAAGACCTGAGAAATATGACAAAGTGCAATAGTGCAACCCGTTCAATTATTGTACTGTGAGATATGATAATTGTCTATTTTTCAGACCAGTTCACTCACACACACACACACACACACACACACACACAGACACAGTGTGTGACCTGTTTCTCTGATCAAAGTGTTTTAAATTCTCCTGCAGGTTTCTGAAAACCCACATGCAGAGTATGGGCTGACGGACAACATTCAGGTAAAACACACACACGCACAAACAGCCTTGTGCTTGATGTGAAACCTGCCGCAAACTCCCAGCATGCTTTGCTGCTGCTCCTCAGAGGACAGTGGAGAACGAGAAGGCGAGCGCAGAGAAGATGTCGAAGCAGAAAGTGGACCTGCAGGCGCTGCCGACCCGGGCGTACCTGGACCAGACGGTGGTCCCCATCCTGCTGCAGGGGCTGTCGGTGCTCGCCAAGGAGAGGTACACACACACACACACACACACACACACGGCAGCTTACGACCAATCAGAAACATGGACAGGTGTACCTGCAGCAGAATCAGAGTGAGCTACTGTGTTAATAAAGTTTACTCATACAGACTGACATACGATTAGCCCGCTGCACGAGTACAGATGGGCGGCGGCTTATTTAGGGCAGCGGCAGCTCTAAGTGTTTCAAGATAAAAGGAAGTGCGGAGCAAAGTTTGGAGTTGCTTGCTGGATCAGCGCTCCGGTGTAGAAGAAACAAATTCCGCTGGATTCGGAAATTTCAAACCACGCGGCATTCCTGTAAGACCACGAGTCGCTCAGCTGGTCCTGGTTCTGGATCATATGACCCTCTATGAACAAGCAATTTGGTGACAGTGGGAAGGAAAAACTCCCTTTTAACAGGAAGAAACCTGTTAAAAGGGAGTGGGAATCCCCCAGCAGCCTACACCTATTGGAGCATGACTAAGAATCCCAATAGGGAAGCAGATCCTCAGCAGTAGGGATAGTTTGTAACTCCGTGCTGGGCGACAGCTTCGGTGCTTCTTGTTTAATGGCGCTCTGGTTGGTGGCGGCAGCGTGGTCGACGTGTTTGCCGTGTCGTACCTCGTCCATGTCTGTTTTCCACTCAGACTCAGTTAAGTGCTTCCGTGCGTCGCTGTGACCTGCAGCTCGTAGGTCAATGAAAAGGTTTGAAACTGAAACGAAGTCTGTGCGAGCTCGTCCTGTTGTCTCATTCAGGAAATCTTTACTCTTTAAAATTCATGTGTGAAAATGTTGAACTTTCTGGTCTCACTCTGCCTAAAATCCCTGGGGCCTCTGTCAGTGCGCCCCAGGGTGGCTGTGGCTACAACGTAGCTTGCCATCAAGTGTGTGAATGTGTGTGTGAATGGGTGGATGACTGAACGTGTAAAGCGCTTTGGGGTCCTTAGGGACTAGTAAAGCGCTATACAAATACAGGCCATTTAGCATTTAAAATGCCTCCTCTGAAGGTTTCCGTTTCCTCTTTCAGACCGCCAAACCCCATCGAGTACCTGGCTGCGTTCCTGCTGAAGAACAAATCCCAGTTTGAGGAGAGAAATTAAAGAGTCTCACTGGTCGAAGCTCGTTTCTGTTTGTTTTCTTTTTTTAATTAGAAATAAAGGATGTGAAAAACATACTGTGCTCTGGGCTTTTATTCTGAAAGGCTGATTCTGCTCTGTGCTGCTAGTGAAAAGTTCTTTCAAAATTAAAGAGAAAAATTTGTAAAATGGGGAAAAAAAGATGACTAAAAACCTTAAACTTCATAAAGAGCGAGGAGGTGACGTAAGATTACAGCAGTCTGAGGAAAATGCTTTTAAGAATTTGTAACTTTTGTATGTTTAAAAATCCCAAATTGTTTTCAAATATGAGATTTAATTGTTTGAAAAATTAATTTTCTGTATGTTTGAGGGGGTAAATGGGTGCGAACATTTGTGTAATAAAGTTTCCAGACAAATAATCTGAAACTAAGTGTAAGCTTTAAAAGACGAAGTCAGTTTGACAAGAAAAATAATTTTTATTGTAAGAATGAAGACACTGAACACACGACAGGAAACCAAAATCAGGAGCCAAACAAGGCTAAAAATAACAGATTATAATAAACTTTATTGCACAAAAACAAAGAACTGGAACATTTAAGACCCGCCCAGGTAGTGTTAAAGCTACAGCAGATTATTAAACATGGAATAATCCAGAAAACAGGACACTCGCGCTGTCTCTACGGCGTCCCGTCAGGCCCAAAATTCAGTGTTTCTGTTTACATTCAGAAAACACATTTAAAGGAAAACGGCTAAAATAATTATATTAAAGTTATAATTAGTCTGATAGTCAGTTAAAAAAAAAAAAAAAGCAGATTTTATTTTCAGTTTCAAAATCTGAGCAGTCTGCCATAAACACACAAAAACATCCAGCTGTATGCTTCCTGTCTGCACAGGAAATGGGAAAGTGTGTGTGAACACTTTGTGCATGCTGTCGGCTCCTACCGAGACGTTCTCAGTAACCATGAGCTCGTTCAGCTCGGGCTGCTCTGAACACTCAGTGTCTCTGTTTTTTTACACTCTGGATCTGGATGATGTCACTGAGAGGGAAGAAACCCAACGCACTTGTTTACGAGAGCAGCCAATCAGAAAAGAGCCAGCTTAAACACCTGAAACGGCTCGTTTCAGACAGGCTGGCTGCACTGAGGTGCGGTGTCAGGTTAAGAAGGATGATTATGAACTGGGAATCATGCAAAGCTGCTGTGGGAGAATCAAAACAAGCTTGAAACAAGCAGAAGAGTTTCAGCTTTCATTAACAGCAGCCTAATTATGTCAACGTTACTGTTTCCAACTGTGCTCGTGGCTCTTCACTGGACTGTCCAATGAAAGGCCAGAACAGACCCACGTGTGACCTCTGACACTGAAGCTACAGGCCGGACATCACATCTGTGACACTCTGAGCGCGGCTGCAGCTGTTAATGATGAGTTCGTTCTATGTTCAGGTTTATGTTTATAAATGTTTCAGTGAGGCGGCATCGCTGACGTATGCAGCCCCAAAGACTCAAACACAAAGACAGAAAATCCAGTTTGCACTTTTTTCTTGTCACTTTGGATTCATTTATTATTTTTTAACTTTGTTTTTCCTTCTGGATCAAAAATAAAATCCCGTCTTTTGTTTCATTTCCAGTTCACTGGTTATATGAACTGTAACGAATGCAGTTTGTTTTAACATGTTGGAGTTTTGTTGCTCTTGAAAACGAGACTTCGTGTCTCGGTGAGGTTTACCTGCTTAATTAAAGGTGAAATAACAAAATAACTAGAAAATGCATTTTCTGAAGAAACTGCAGTGTGAATGCTGAAATCTGAATGTTTGAAATGAAATAATTGCTGAATGTTAAGTTAAAAATGTTGAATGAGCTGGAAAATACAGAACTTTTCACCTGAAAACAAAAGTGCAGAACTTTTGAAAGCTGATGTTCAGACAGAAGAAGAAGTTTTTAAAGACGTTCAGATATTTTTAAAGGGAAATGAGAAAAAGCTGAGTAATGACAAAATAAAATTTAGAGTCAGAAAACATCTGAATGAATATTAAAAGTTCATATTCTTTAAATCACTGAATGACTAAAATGTGATCCCTCCACTTGGATCCACACAGTTTTAAAGGTTTACATCTCTGAGCTTTGAAAGACACGGTGTTGGAAACAGAACGATAGCGACGTTTTGAGGGTAAAATGATGGCTGTAGAGCAAACACTGTGGACACAGCAGCAGTTGAAAGAGAAGAGTTTAAGATGAATCTTGGCACAGTGAGAGACAGAGCTCGTTAGGCAGGCAGGTGTGAGCCTGGTTGCTATAGTGACTGCACCCAGTGGCTCCATACACACGCACAGACATGCGCCTCACTTTTGCTGCTTAAAATGAACAGAAAAGTTATCCTGAAACAAATCCTTCCCAAATGAAAAGTACAGGTCGTATTGACAAAATTCTTTCACCGTGAGCTGCAGCAATGTCCAGTCTACCGAATTCTCAGTTTTCATGCCTGTGGAGTTTATTATATGGACGTGGTGACAGTGTAAAGACAGCCTGTACTTCTGATTTTCAGACAAACTTTCTGAGCCATTTTAACATTGGACTCTATGGAGGAGTTGCATGGAGGAGGCTGTGCATTGGTGACATTTATGAAAGAACCATAACATTTACTACAATAACAATAACATTGGATGAAAGAGGACAGCGATGGCTACATTTTGAGGGTAAAATGATGGCTGTAGAGCGAACGCTGTGGACGCAGCAGCAGTTTAAAGAGAAAATTTTAAGATAAAAAATTTGCCTGCTCCCACTCTAGCAGTTGAGCTGTCTCACTCTAAGGCTACGTTCACACTGCAGGCGAAAGCGCATCAAATCCGATTTTTTTGACCCTATGCGACCCGTATCCGATCATGGTATGACAGTGTGAACGGCGCAAATCCGATATTTTCAAATCCGATCTGGGTCACTTTCGTATGTGGTACTGAATCCGATACATATCCGATGTTTTAGAAAGCGACTGCTGTGTGAACGGTCAAGTCGCATTAAATCCGTCTTTTACGTCACTGACACAAGACAGACGCCAATTATCAGCGCCATCCGGTGAAACTGTTAGGAAGACCACGTTGGAGAAATGTGAACATTTTATTTTTACTGTATTTTCTGCAGATTCTGACAGAAATCTGCAACTATCCTTTGAAGCACCGCTCCTCTAAAACAGCAAAAAGGATCATTATTAGGTTATTTGCATTATTATGTAAATAACAAAATAACTTAAAGCAAAAATTTGGAAACATAAAGTCCGAAGTCTTTATATTAAGGACCATCAGTCAAACAATATTGTTTGCTCTGGGTCTAAACAGAGCGAGTTGTGTGTGACATCTTCTTTTGCGCATGCGGGCCGCTTTGAGCGTTCACACTAGAGCGCGTTTGATGTCGCATTTTATGTGTAGTGTGAACAAGCAGACAAAAAAATCGGATTTGATCAAAAAATCGGAATTGAGCATTAAGACCTGCAGTGTGAACGTAGCCTAACCTCCAACATTCCGTCCCATACACACCCATTATAAACTCTGAAACGGGAGAAAAAACGCATGAAACTTAACCTGGAACTGAAGAAAAAGTATAATAGATATTGAAAAGATAAATACAAGTTGAATAGTTCAATGTCTTGGCTTCATTTTAAAGTTTGAATGGTGGCTCTAGGTCAATGTATGTGGAAGTAGTTAGAGTTGAAAAATGAGTAAGTTTAATGAAAATTTGAAGAGTCTCCCACTGAAATACATGGGAAATTTTTGTTGAATAAAGTTGAATAATTTAAAAAATATAAAAGTTAAAAATGAAAAAAAAAATAGAAGCACACATGTCCAAAAGAATCTAATGGTGTTTGGCTGGTTTTTCTAAGTTGAACGGTTTTGAAGGAGATAGACGGCGAAAAACGTACGGAATAGGAAATAATAATAATAAAGAATAGAAGAACAATACTGTGAATGCTTTTCAAGCATTCACACTAATAATAATAACAAACATCCTTCTGGATAAAAGCTGAAGCGTGTCAGCAGGAAATACCCAATCACAGCGCTCAGCAGCCGCTTCAGACTCCTCCCACTGCACTTTTTAAATTTGGCCACTCAGGGTTTCATGTCATGGCCCTGAAGCGCTTCACTCAAAGTGAGCTCGTCCCTCAGGTAAGTTTCGTTAGGTCACATGACCCAATCAGACATCCCACCTGTTTCCTGAAGTTAGAGCGATGAGCTTAAAATAACTGAAGAATGACGGGAATGTCAGCCAATCACAGAGAGTCGTGGTGACATTACCATCACGGCTTCAGAAACAGACTACAGACAGGGCTTAAATATCAGTCAGCAGGTGACCTAGAAACAACCTGAGCAGAAACAACCAGGTAACTGCCACGCCCACCTTCCGCACACTCTTACATCAGTTCCTGCGGTCTGAGGACGAGAGCAGGAAACAATCTTTGTGCATTACATCAACAAAAGGCAGCAGTCCAGCGAGATAACGAGGAGGGGGTGAGGTGGACGGAGCTTTGTCTCAGATGTAAAACTGGTGAGCGGCCAGGTTGTCCATGAAGGGCTGAACCAGGAAGTCCGTGGAGAAGTAGAAGACGAGGCCGAAGGTGATGGAGATGGGCAGCGCCGGCAGAGCCTTCTTAAAGATGGCCAGCAGCAGCAGAGTGAGGCACAGACCCTGAGACAGGCACAGGTGAGACGGAGGTACAGGTGAGGACAGGTGAGACGGAGGTACAGATGTGCTCAGGTGCTGTTTTAAGTGAGGAAGTCCTGCGTGCCTGACGATGGCCTGCACAGCTCATACGATTAGTTTTACATGTTTGACGTCGGCTCCTGTTGATCTCAGGTGGAAATGTTTTACTTTTCATGTTTCATTAAACTCACCTAAGTGTGATCGAGGATGGTGTGATGACAGAGGGCAGACAGGCTGTAACTCAGAGCTGTGAGGAGGAGGCGGGGCCGGGACACGTTGTGTCAGCGCGGGATTTCTCTTTTTTAGAGACATCGAGATCCTTCAATGCCATGATCTCGAAGGATCGGTCTCAAGTGATTGAACTGGTTGTAAGTGAGAACCAGTGCATTCAGGTCCTGGGTTGTGTGTGCCATGAAGCCCGCCCCTCGCCCCGGTTACCTGTTTTCTGTCCTGTCTGCGGCTGTGGTCGGCGTGGTTTCATCTAAAAAACTGTTTCAGTAAATATGGTTACAGTCGGTGTGTGCTGTTACTCTGACCCAGCTCAGGTGTATCCTGTCACCTGACCCTCCTCACAGCCCTGCCTCCCCCGCCCTCGGCCTCCTGCTGTAAATGCGTTTAAATGCAAGTCCGTCCAAAACACACAACATGCCAAAGTTTTGTTGCGTAATTTGTGACATTTCTCTTACTAAATCAAAGTTAAGACTGTGAAGTTGAAGAAACTATACAAATCATAACCTCTGCACACAAAGGATATTTTAACGTATCCTCTTTGTGGCCATGAAGCTGTAATTCCTGCGCCAGCCCGAACCCACGCTTGGCATCGCGGACGCGAGACATCAGATTCTTGGCACACCTGATCCGGGTTGGTGTGACTGTAGACGCTAAGAGTTTGTTGTGGCGTAGACATTAGGGAGTCAAACGTAAAACTTACGATAAGAATGGCAACGAAGCAGGCGAGCGTCGTGTTCCAGTCGCCCCCGGTCGCCGCGGCTTTTCCAACCAGAACGCTGTAGAAGATGAAATCGCCGAGGCCTAGCTTCACGCCTCCTGCACACACAACAGAGACGCGTCAGAGAACGGCAGGCCGCCAATTAACCTCGGGCAGCTGAGCGACGGCGGACTCACTGTCCTCCTCCATCTCGTCCTCTGGTAGCAACCTGGAGTGTCTGCTGGGAGGCTCTGCCCTCCCGTCGCTTTGCTCCGCCTCCTCATCTGAAAAACAAAATGGTGTCCGAGCAGCAGTATTAGTTCTGTGGATGAACACACAAATGTGGAGATGTTATGGGCACCATACCGGACCTGGTTCAGAGCGCTGAGTCTCATTGGGGCTCGCCATCCCCACCGTCCACACCATGGCGGCTGAATGCAGAACAAAATGAAAGGTGATGTCATCGGGCTGTGCTTCCTTATATATGAACGGTTTTAGATTCGACCTGAGGATCGTGATCGCCTCAGGGCGTAAGAGCGCTGCAGCAGCTCAACGCGAGAGTCTGAATCTGGTTTCATTATAGCGGAGGTTATCATGTGACGGCACCGTCACGGCCAGGAAGCCCTCACGAACTTTACCTGCGCTTCACGATGGGAATGTCTAAACAAGGCTGTCGGTTTCTTATTAGCCGAGATCTAAAGGTTCCAGGAAGTGCTTCCCAAAAACCAACTTTCTGTTTCTGAGTTTCCCTTCGAGGTCGTCTCGGAGGCGCTTCCTCGGAGCGCTCTGCGACCTCAGAGCTGCTGATGGGAGGTCAGCAGAAAAAGAGCTCGAAGGTTTGACTTTTAGGAGCGTGTTCCTGAAACCTTTAGATTCCTCTTATAACGATCAGAGTAAAAAACAATCACAAATATTAGAATCAAAAATGACCCCGAACATTAGATAAACTGCAGAGCTGTTATTGATCGGCCCTGATCGAGAACAGCTGCTGGAAGCACTCACAGGAGTAGATGAGGGCGGGGAAGATGGGCTCGTTACGCTCCTGAGCCGTTTCCACCAACATCCTGAGAGGACCTTTAGGACTGAGGACGGCCACCAGGTCTGCAACAGCACAAACAACCTGAGCAAAGCATGATGGGAAAACTGAGAGCAGCACTGCAGCCTGGAGCTGGCAGGGAGCTCTCCACGACCCCCACCCCAAGTCTGAAGCCTCCACTCACCGTAGACGGAGATGGCGCCCAGGATGACCCAGGCCGACCACTCGGGCAGGTATTTGATGAAGACGAGGGCCATGAGGGCGCTGATGAGGATCAGGTAGGCCTGCTGCAGCTGGAGCGGGCCCTTCCAGTGGATGCAGATCATCCCCACCGCCCCAAAGTTCCAGATGATCACGCCCACCGTCGGGTAGTCCATCGCCAGGTTGTACGTCTTAAACACCTCCCTGGAAATCGGAAAAAGCAACACGAGCATTGAGACTCACTGTGACAAACGTTCTGTATCACGCTGTGGTGTCAGTATCCAATCACAGGACTCACCCCAGGTACATGAAGCTGAACCAGAAGAGCAGCATGAGGGAGGACAGGATGAGCCAGCCGTGGATGAACTGAACAAACACATCAAAGTGTCACTTCCTGTACAGCGCACACTGGTCCTCGAATGCAATGCTAGTCTATTGTACAGATGGAGTAAGTGATGGTGGGTCACTCAGTAACACTACAAGCAGCAACGCTTGGCGTGCTCATTACATCATCAAGTGTTATAAGGCATGCATCATTTCCTGAAACAGACGTCAGTGGGATGAACGTTCTTTCAAAGTGTGTGGGGGGAGGAGGAGTTTTCTGGGGGAGGTCGGCTTTCCGTTTCCACTAAAAACAGGCTGCATGACATCACACGTGACATCACAGCACATCTGCACTCAGCAGAAACCTCGGACGTCTCCTTCCTCTACATTCAGGAGAGACGGGGCGAATATGAGGAGGAGGAGCTCACCTTGTAGCAGCGATACTTGTACAGGACGACCAGGAAGATGGTCATGACTACGATGACGCTGATCATGATGATGGTGTTCAGGACGGAGTTGAGGAGGCGACGGCCAACGGAGGAGGTGTTCTCGGTGAATGGCGTGTAGATCCTGCGGAGAAAAACATCACAGTTAGCTGAGAGGGGAGGAGGTGGCGGCGTGCGGCGGCAGGAGCAAGGACCTACAGCTGCTGGTCCGTCTTCTCCGTGTAGAAGCTCACAGACTTGATGGTGGCGACCACGACGACCATGCATAGGGTGACGGGGATGAAGAGCATGATGACGTGCTTGGCGCCATACTTCAGGGTCAGCTCTTCTTCCTCAGCTTCCACCTCCGGATCTGACCCGCCGCCATCTGCAGCGGCTGCCCCAGGCCTCCTGCTTATCCCCGCCTGCATCAACAGAGGGCAACACTTGGCGTCAGCACAGCGGGACACGTGGGAACGAAACACTGGAGAGACTCAGCGAACGGAAACTGACCTTTAACCTTTTGGTTGGCGTGCCATTGGGGGGCGTGAGGTCTGAGTCCGGTATGTAGGAGGGGAGAGCGGGAGACTCAGACCGGACCAAGGCCGACCTTTCGTTGTAGATGTCTTCATCGCTGTCGGAGGCGTTCATGGCCGTCTGACTCTGCAACAACAGGAAACAGCACAAATCATCTGACAGGGCGAAAAACCGACGCAGGAACACGATGATGGTCCACGCCGGCGTCCGGTCCATTTCTGACCACGGCAAACCCGCCTATGCTTCTTTAAAAAAACGTATATAAACCAGCAGCTGAGACCTGCAGTTCCTCTGGCGTCCAGCAGGGGCAGCACTGAGTCAGCCCCACAGACTTCGGTCTCTGTAGGTGATTTCCTGCTGCAGGGCACCTGTACCTGACGACGCTGTTTAAATCGCAAGCTTATAGTTTGCATTATTGGGGGCGTGGCCTGTTTGCCTGACAGGTGGCTGTAGCCGCCTGTCCCTCTGATGGATCGTGTCCATCGAATCTCTTCAGCTCGACTACTCCATCTCCAACCTTCTTCAAACCTTCGGTAACATTCGTCTCCACCCGTGGATGGTGGAGTCAGGGATTCTAACCCCCACCTGTCACCTGTACTTCCGAGTCCTTCACATTAAACATGATGAGCTCATTTTTTCTCCTCCGCTGATGAATTCACGGCATTACCGGATCTGTCCGCTTCAAACCAGACCGGCTTCGGTGCGACTGACTGCGGCACAAAGTGCGCCTTTTCCGCTGTGACTGCGCTTTAACGCGCTGCTCTGTCTGCACACGGAAGCCATCGGAGCGATCGGTGATCGATAACAGCCAGAAAAAGCGAGTTTACCTGGATCACAGCGGAGACACCACAGCAAACACCGATCAGAAAACCCGGAAGAAGGCAGTCAGCTGACCCACACAGCACGTGACCTGTCGCAACGTCACTGACAACGTCACAACTTTACCGACAGAAGCTTCTTCTGTATAGTACAGTTTATTGGAGGTTGTCAAAGAGCAAAATGGTGCATTACCGGAGTGTGGACCGAAATGTCAGCAACAAAATAAAATCAAATAAATTCAAATCCTCCCAAACAAACGAGTCTGCGTTAAAAACCAAAACATGCTCTGATAACTTTCACTTCTCCAGTTCTTACGAAATAAATAAACCAAGTCCAGTTTCACCGCCGAGCTTTTTGACCAGCTTTCAGCATCATATTTCTGATCTTCTGTCGTTTCTTTTCTCTGTTGCAGTCACACTTTCCTGTTCGGTGTTTTCCTATTAAAGACAACGTGCAGACGTCCAGATATAACCGTCTCCTCTCCTCTTCCTGTGCTTCTCATTTCTCCTCTTTTCCTTTGGATGTTGTAAAACCACCGTCCACTGCTTTTGCCACCGTTCTTTCATTTTGTGCCGTATTCTACTCTTAATCTCTGTCCTGCTAACACTGATAATCCACTGAAAGTCTCTTTATGCTTCCTTTGCTGTCCTATCTGTCGTTTTGTTTCCCATGATGCGCTGGCACCCATAAGCTGACCATAAGCCCCATCATAGTAACTCTGTGCCGTGTTTGCTGAACCTCTGTCAGAACGTCAGGGCTGCAGTCTGAGGCTCGCAAACCAGCCAATGATGAACTCGAGTCCGAGCGTATCACAGATCTCGGTGGTCTTGCATCTTCAATCCTGGACAGCTAACATAGTGAAATCATTTCTCCCGTGTACGTACCGACGTAAGCACATCAGGACCGATTTATTATCGTTTGGGTTCAAAATCCACGCAGCGAATTTTATTCACTGTGAAATTAAAAACGCATTCAGTGTCTGAGTCATGTTTATTTTATTTTAGGGTGACCATCCGTCCCCCTTTCCCCGGACATGTCCACTTGTCACGGGAGATTTTCGAGACTGATGAAAATGTGTGACGTCATCCCCCAGCTGCTACGTTGTGAGTGGCTGTTCTGTGCCCACAGACGCCTGATGACGTGTAAAACATGCCAAAGACGAACTGTAAAAGAAATTTCCGTCCTACCGTCCCGGTACGTGTCTTATACAGATGAGCCATCATTTCTGTACCATTAATTCTTCCAGAGATTTTTAAGTGACTTTTTTGCACTTGTTGGAAGAGTATGTATAATTAAACACACAGGATAGAAATACAGATTAAACGGGGAAAGTGAGCGATACAGAGACGCTGAATAATTAACTAAAGACATTAAAATATTACAAATATTCATGTTTTTAAAGCTTTCTTGTTGTGAGAAGAACAAACTGTTCTGTTTCTGTCCTGAGAGTGGAGAGCTTACATTTATGGATGTGGAATTTGATTAAATCGAGGTTGAAGACTCACCTGTTCTCAGCTGCTTTTGAATAAAGTTCTGTTTATTCAAACTGTTCTGATTTTATCTACTGTTTTGATTTTTGATTTTATATACTGTTTTGTTTGTTTGTTTGCTTGTCTTAATCAATTTTAAATCATGCTTTTTATCTATTTTGTTTTTAATGTCTCTGTAAAGCACTTTGAATCACCTTGTTGTTGAATTGTGCTATATAAATAAACTTGCCTTGCCTAATGAGGGAAAAGCATGAGAGTCTTTCTCACTAAAGTCAGTAAAACCAAATAACTCGTTTTGGTAAAAACGTACAAATTCTGATAAGATGCTGTCAGAGATGAAACTATTCAGAGATATTGAAGAGGAAGACTTTGATTATGAGAAGGACTGTCAAGGAGGTTATTTTGCCACACACGCTGAGAAGATGAACTTCAAAACATTTAACTATGCAGAGCACAACATGCATGACCCTGAAACTAACATTGACCCAGATAATCACTTCTACAATAACAATAATAGTACTTGTGAGTACTATACAGATGACCAATTTAATATGAATATTAAAATGGCAAATGCATTGTCGGTCATACATTTCAATAGTAGAAGCCTGTATAAAAATTTTTCTAAAATTACGGAATGTTTAAGTAAGTTAAAAAAGTTTAATATAATTGCAATATCAGAAACATGGCTCGATAATGAGAAAGTTAGTGAAATGGGACTGGAAGGATACGAATTATTTACAATGAACAGGGTGAATAAAAAAGGAGGCGGTGTTGCTTTATATGTAGATAAAGTTTTGAAATGTAGTCTGATTGAATGTATGTCAAGCATCATAGATGACGTAATGGAATGTGTTACTATTGAAATCCATGTTGAAAAAGCTAGCAATATAATTATAAGTTGCATCTATAGGACACCAGGATCATGCCTTGAGACATTCAATGAAAAACTTGCTGCTATGTTTAGCAACCTAAATGATAAAAAAGTGCAAATAATTTGTGGTGATTTTAATATAGATTTGCTAAACCCAAACGGACATCAGAAAACAACAGATTTCATCAATACAATGTATAGTAACTCCCTTTTCCCTGTAATTATAAAACCAAGTAGAATAACAATTGATACAGCTACATTGATAGATAATATATTCACAAATAAAATTGACCATGAAATAGTAGGTGGACTTCTTATAACTGATATAAGCGATCATCTTCCTGTTTTTGCAATTTTTCAAAATTATTTTGGGATTAAAACTAAAAAAAAGAATCAAACATTTGATATGATACGACATAGAACAACAAGAGCCATTGCTGCCCTCCAGGTGGACTTAAAGGAACACAATTGGAATGAGGTTTTTGCAAATGAAGATTCAAGTAGTGCATATGATGCATTCCTATCAACTGTAATTTTACTATATGAAAAACATTGTCCTTTAATGAAAATCGCTAGAAAGCATCACAGATCAAATAAGCCATGGGTCACAAAGGGGATAGAAGATGCATGTAAAAAGAAAAATAATCTATATAAGAGATTCATAAAACAGAGGACAAAAGATGCTGAGATAAAGTACAAGTTATATAAAAATAGATTAGTAAATATTATAAGAACAAGTAAGAAAGAATATTACCACACATTACTGGAGCAAAATAGAAGTAACACACAAGAAACATGGAGGATATTAAATAGCATAATCAAAAAGGGCTCAAAAAATAAGAATTATCCAGACTATTTTAAAAAAGATAAAGATATTGTGCTTGATAAAACTAAAGACATTGTAAATGAATTTAATGATTTCTTTGTAAATGTTGGCTTTAATTTAGCAAAAGAAATTCCAGAGTCAAGAAATAATAATGACCTAAATAAACATATTACTCAGAATGTGTCCTCCATGTTTATTGGTGCTGTAACTCATAGAGAAATAATTAACATTGTGAAGACATTTAAAAATAAAAAGTCCACCGACTGTTTTGGTATTGACATGATGTTAGTTAAGAGTATCATAGAATATATAGTGCAACCTTTCGCATACATTTGTAATCTGTCCTTTCGAACTGGTGTGTTTCCCTCACAAATGAAAATAGCAAAAGTTATTCCAATCCATAAAAACGGAGAGAGATGTCAGTTTACCAATTACAGGCCAATATCACTACTCCCACAGTTCTCAAAAATTTTAGAAAAGTTATTTGTTAATAGACTTGATAAATATATTGAGAAGCATAATCTCCTAAGTGATTACCAATATGGCTTTAGAGTGAAAAGGTCCACTTCGATGGCAGTGATGGAACATGTAGAAGGGATATCTAATGCAATAGATAATAAGGAATATACTGTTGGTGTTTTTATAGACTTACAAAAGGCGTTTGATACAATTGACCATTCTATATTAATGAATAAACTAGAGAGATATGGCATAAGAGGGATAGCATATAAGTGGATGAAAAGTTACCTGGATGACAGATATCAATATGTTGAAATCAATAATGTAAAATCTAAGCAGTTGAAGGTAACTTGTGGTGTTCCTCAGGGCTCTGTGCTGGGCCCTAAATTATTCATATTATATATAAATGACATATGTAGTGTTTCCAAACTGTTAAAATGTGTATTGTTTGCTGATGATACCACTCTGTATTGCTCAGGTAAAGACCTAGAACAGCTTCTGACTACAGTGGAAAAGGAGTTAAATATATTAAAAAACTGGTTTGATGTAAATAAGTTATCGTTAAATATAAAGAAAACAAAATTGATTATTTTTGGCACTAAACAAATGAAAAATGTATCTAAAATCAGGGTTAATGGAATTGAAATTGAAAGAGTGTATGAAAATAAATTTCTTGGAGTGATAATTGATGATAAGCTGAGCTGGAAGCCTCATATAAATCATGTGACAACAAAAATGTCAAAAACCATTGCTATTCTCTACAAAACAAAGCATGTCCTGAACAAAAAATCATTATACACACTTTATTGTTCTCTGCTGCTTCCATATATGACTTATTGTCTGGAGATATGGGGTAATGCATATAAAACAAATACTCTTCCTATTTTCAAGTTACAAAAAAGAGCTATAAGAATTATAAATCAATCAAACTATATAGAACCAACTAACATTTTGTTTATTAATCTGAATACCCTAAAATTTTATGATTTAGTCGAATATAAAATGGCACAGATAATGTATAAAGCACAAAATAACTTGCTTTGCCGCAGTATTCAGAAGCTGTTTAAAGTCAGAGAGAGTCAATATGACTTAAGGGGAACAGATGTCTTTAAAAAAAACAAGATAAGGACAAACATAAAGCAGAGATGTGTTTCTGTTAGAGGAGTTAACCTGTGGAATAGTTATGACAGTGATTTAAAAAGGTGTAGTTCATTTTCCTTGTTTAAAAACATGTTTAAAAATAGAGTATTAGAAAAATATATTAATCAAGAATGAAAAGAGCAAAAATAATAATTCTGAAACTCTTGATTGTTTTGCTTTGATGTAGTTATCTAAGGTGGAAAGTTTTTTTGTTTGTTTGTTTGTTTGTTTTTGCTTTGCTTTGTTTTATTCTTTGCTTCGAGCCCTGTGTACAGGAGCTGAATGCAAAAGATTTTTTGTTAAAAGGGTTGGCATAATAAGCAAATGCTTCAGCCAATACCTTTGATTAGCCTTGTCTCATGATTTTTTGCTTTGTGGTAATCTTTATTTTGTATTCTGTATTCACTGAGATATTTAAATGCTAATCAATAAAATCAATCAATCAATCAATCAAACTAACGATATGTTTCATAAAACCTGAGCAAACGTAAATGTTTCTGTATCGGTCTTCTGTTTTTGAAGGAAGCTTTAAGGAGACTCTGTCAGGACAGGGAGGGGCATGGACAAGTGTGGGGATACTGGGATGTTACACCTGGAAGGGACGCTGATTAATTATACAATGAGCCTGTGTTATTGAATAGCTGACTTACAAGAAGAATACCATCAACCAGTTTTCAAAGAAGAGCGATTTGATATTGTAAAGAATGATACAGATGTTCCAAATATAAACTATTTGTGGAGCAAATGTTGAGCTTTATTATAAGTGTGTGGTGACTGTGTTGTTCACTGTGTGGCACACTCGAGGACCTAGAAGGACTGGATAATTAACAATATCCAAGAAACTCCAAATAAAGCCAAAAAAGACACAAAGCGCTTCAAGCATGATAAAAAAGCTACAGAGGAAGGTGTTCATAACACAGACACACTGAGGGAGACACTGGTGGAGGGGACACAGGTGCAGGGGACACGGGTGGAGGGGACACAGGTGGAGGGGACACTGGTGGAGGGGACACGGGTGGAGGGGACACGGGTGGAGGGGACACAGGTGGAGGGGACACTGGTGGAGGGGACACTGGTGGAGGGGACACGGGTGGAGGGGACACGGGTGGAGGGGACACTGGTGGAGGGGACACTGGTTTAGGGGACACTGGTGCAGGGGACACGGGTGGAGGGGACACAGGTGGAGGGGACACGGGTGGCGGGGACACGGGTGGACGGGACGCGGGTGGAGGGGACACACGTGGAGGGGACACTGGTTGAGGGGAAACTGGTGGAGGGGACACGGGTGCAGGGGACACGGGTGGAGGGGACACGGGTGGACGGGACACGGGTGGACGGGACACGGGTGGAGGGGACACTCGTTGAGGGGACACAGGTGGAGGGGACACAGGTGGAGGGGACACTGGTGGAGGGGACACAGGTGGACGGGACACTGGTTTAGGGGACACTGTTGCAGGGGACACGGGTGGAGGGGACACAGGTGGAGGGGACACGGGTGGACGGGACACACGTGGAGGGGACACTGGTTGAGGGGACACAGGTGGAGGGGACACAGGTTGAGGGGACACTGGTGGAGGGGACACAGGTGGAGGGGACACACGTGGAGCTGACACGGGAAAGGCTGAGTTTTGGACTCATTAAAATGAGATGACGCTCGACCTCCTAACCCTAACCCCGAGTTTCTCCATTTCTTTCTAATAAAACATCCTGCGCATGTTGTGATTTGACTCCCTTCGCTTCCGAAACACTGAGCTCCATGATTTGGTTCTAGCAGTGAACACGATGAACATGGATGGAGCTGAAATCAGTGCAGGTGTGACCGAAGTGGAGACTTGAACTGTTTAGTAATCACAGACGTTTTTAGTACACAGTCTCGATTTTCAGAGGCTCAGAAGTAACAGGACAAACTCACATCATTTAAACACGACTGTCTTTCATACTTGGATCAAAACTGTGTCTGCAGCACGTTAAGCTGCTGGTTTGTGGGCTGAGATCACTGATGCTGACAATGCTGTGGAAACCAGTTCGCCCACAGGAGGTCTCATTAGTGTTAACAAGTCGCTGGAATAATTGGATATTTTAGTTTCCAACAGGAAAATCCAGGCGAGCGCTCACTGACAATGTGGGACTCTGTAGTTTTCTCTGGTCCCCTCCCCAATCAGACCAGGAGTGACATGTTTTAGCTGCATGTTCTCCTTAAATTGCTGGCTGTCTGAGTGGTGTCCCACAAACGATGTGGGCTTCATAGATAATTGGCAAACCTTCTGGAGGACACCTGGTCTTGTTAGGAGAGACGGCATCCATCCCACTTTGGATGGAGCAGCTCTCATTTCTAGAAATATGGACCAATTTATTAAACCCCCAAAATATGACTATCCAGAGTTGGGACCAGGAAGCAGAGTTGCAGTCTTACACGCCTCTCTGCAGCTTCTCTCCTCCTGCTACCCCCCCAAAAACCCATCTCCATTGAGACTGTGTCAGCTCCCAAACAGACAAAAAACAAACTAAAAACCAGCAACAAACAACTTAAACATAAAAAATCCCAAAGAAAGAACAATACAGTATCCACATCTGAACCAAAGAGTAAAACAGTGAAATGTGGATTATTAAATATTAGGTCTCTCTCCTCCAAGTCTCTGTTAGTACATGACTTAATAATTGATCAACAAATCGATTTACTCTGCCTTACAGAAACCTGGTTGCAGCAGGATGATTATGTTAGTTTAAATGAATCAACACCCCCGAGTCATTCTAACTACCAGAAACCTCGAAGCACAGGCCGAGGGGGCGGTGTGGCAGCAATTTTTCACACCAGCCTATTTATCAACCAAAGACCCAGACAGACTTTTAATTCATTTGAAAGCCTGATGCTTAGCCTCGTCCACCCCAGCTGTAAAACTCAGAAACCAGTCTTACTTGTTATCATCTATCGTCCACCTGGGCCTTACACAGAGTTTCTCTCTGATTTCTCAGACTTTTTATCTGATTTAGTGCTCAGCTCAGATAAAATAATTATTGTGGGTGATTTTAACATCCATGTAGATGCTAAAAATGACAGCCTCAACATGGCATTTAATCTGTTATTAGACTCAATTGGCTTCTCTCAAAATGTAAAAGAACCCACCCACCACTTTAATCACACTCTAGATCTTGTTTTAACATATGGCATAGAAACTGAACATTTAACAGTGTTTCCTGAAAACCCTCTGCTGTCTGATCATTTCCTGATAACATTTACATTTACAATAATTGATTACACAGCAGTGGAGAGTAGACTTTATCACAGTAGATGTCTTTCTGAAAGTGCTGTAACTAAGTTTAAGAATATAATCCACCCACTGTTATCATCTTCAATGCCCTGTACCAACATAGAGCAGAGCAGCTATCTGAACGCTACTCCAACAGAGGTCGATTATCTTGTTAATAATTTTACCTCCTCACTACGTACGACTCTGGATACTGTAGCTCCTGTGAAAACTAAGGCCTCAAATCCAAAGTCCCTGACTCCGTGGTATAATTCTCAAACACGTAGCCTAAAGCAGATAACTCGTAAGCTGGAGAGGAAATGGTGTGTCACAAATTTAGAGGATCATCATTTAGCCTGGAGAAATAGTTTGCTGCTTTATAAGAAAGCCCTCCGCAAAGCCAGAACATCTTACTATTCATCACTGATTGAAGAAAATAAGAACAACCCCAGGTTTCTCTTCAGCACTGTAGCCAGGCTGACAAACAGTCAGAGCTCTACTGAGCCAACCATCCCTTTAACGTTAACTAGTAATGACTTCATGAACTTCTTCACAAATAAAATTTTTATCATTAGAGAAAAAATTACCAATAATCATCCCACAGATGTAATATTATCTACAGCTACTTTTAGTACCATCGATGTTAAGTTAGACTCTTTTTCTCCAATTGATCTTTCTGAGTTAACTTCAATAATTACTTCCTCCAAACCATCAACGTGTCTTTTAGACCCCATTCCTACAAAACTGCTCAAAGAAGTCCTGCCATTAATTAATGCTTCAATCTTAAATATGATCAACCTATCTCTAATAATCGACTATGTACCACAGGCCTTCAAGCTGGCTGTAGTTAAACCTTTACTTAAAAAGCATCTCTAGACCCAGCTGTCTTAGCTAATTATAGGCCAATCTCCAACCTTCCTTTCATATCAAACATCCTTGAAAGAGTAGTTGTCAAACAGCTAACAGATCATCTGCAGAGGAATGGCTTATTTGAAGAGTTTCAGTCAGGTTTCAGAGCTCATCACAGCACAGAAACAGCTTTAGTGAAGGTTACAAATGATCTTCTTATGGCCTCTGACAGTGGACTCATCTCTGTGCTTGTCCTGCTAGACCTCAGTGCAGCGTTTGATACTGTTGATCATAATATCCTGTTAGAGCGATTAGAACATGCTGTAGGTATTACAGGTACTGCACTGCAGTGGTTTGTATCATATCTATCTAATAGACTCCAATTTGTGCATGTAAATGGAGAGTCCTCTTCAGACACTAAGGTCAATTATGGTGTTCCACAGGGTTCAGTGCTAGGACCAATTCTATTTACATTATACATGCTTCCCTTAGGCAGCATCATTAGAAGACATAGCATAAATTTTCACTGCTATGCAGATGACACGCAGCTCTATCTGTCCATGAAGCCAGGTAACACAGACCAATTAATTAAACTGCAGGAATGTCTTAAAGACATAAAGACCTGGATGGCCGCTAACTTTCTGCTTCTTAATTCAGATCAAACTGAGGTTATTGTACTCGGCCCTGAAAATCTTAGAAATATGGTATCTAAGCAGATTCTTACTCTGGATGGCATTACCTTGGCCTCCAGTAACACTGTGAGGAACCTTGGAGTCATTTTTGACCAGGACATGTCCTTCAATGCACATATTAAACAAATATGTAAGACTGCTTTCTTCCATTTGTGCAACATCTCTAAAATTAGAAATATCCTGTCTCAGAGTGACGCTGAAAAACTAGTTCATGCATTTATTACTTCCAGGCTGGACTACTGTAATTCATTATTATCAGGATGTCCTAAAAACTCCCTGAAAAGTCTTCAGCTGATCCAAAATGCTGCAGCAAGAGTACTGACAGGGACTAGAAAGAGAGAGCAGATTTCTCCTGTTTTGGCTTCCCTTCATTGGCTTCCTGTTAAATCTAGAATTGAATCCAAAATCCTGCTCCTCACATACAAGGTCTTAAATAATCAGGCCCCATCTTATCTTAATGACCTTGTAGTACCATATCACCCTATTAGAGCACTTCGCTCTCGCTCTGCAGGCCTACTTGTTGTTCCTAGAGTATTTAAAAGTAGAATGGGAGGCAGAGCCTTCAGTTTTCAGGCCCCTCTTCTGTGGAACCAGCTTCCAGTTTGGATTCAGGAGACAGACACTATCTCTACTTTCAAGATTAGGCTTCAAACGTTCCTTTTTGCTAAAGCATATAGTTAGGGCTGGACCAGGTGACCCTGAATCCTCCCTTAGTTATGCTGCAATAGACGTAGGCTGCCGGGGATTCCCATGATGCATTGAGTTTTTCCTTTCCAGTCACCTTTCTCACTCACTATGTGTTAATAGACCTCTCTGCATCGAATCATATCTGTTATTAATCTCTGTCTCTCTTCCACAGCATGTCTTTATCCTGTCTTCCTTCTCTCACCCCAACCAATCACAGCAGATGGACCCGCCCCTCCCTGAGCCTGGTTCTGCCGGAGGTTTCTTCCTGTTAAAAGGGAGTTTTTCCTTCCCACTGTCGCCAAAGTGCTGCTCATAGGGGTCATATGATTGTTGGGTTTTTCTCTGTATGTATTATTGTGCGATCTACTGTACAATATAAAGCACCTTGAGGCGACTGTTGTTGTG
Organism: Oreochromis niloticus; assembly: GCF_001858045.2. Taxonomy (NCBI): domain Eukaryota; kingdom Metazoa; phylum Chordata; class Actinopteri; order Cichliformes; family Cichlidae; genus Oreochromis; species Oreochromis niloticus. The sequence continues at coordinate 41,752,233 of NC_031971.2, read as the reverse complement.
ATTTGGCGCTATATAAATAAAATTGAATTGAATTGAATTGAAGTCGGACTCTACAGATATTTATGACTCTAAAAATAAATACCTCTTGTATGGTAATAAATGTTGGGTTATTGGTGAATATGTCTGTATTGCAACTCAGTGTTTTAACTGATGTCCGTGTAGTTTGATTAGATCAGATCAGATCAGATTCGATACGATGTAGCAGGAAACCCGTTGTCAGAGTTAAAGACCGAGCAGTAAAACAGCATTTTGGAGATGTGCGTCACTGTGAAAGGATGTTAAAGTTTTTATGATTTCCTGTTTCTTGTGAAGCTGCTGGAAACTTTTTGACCCAAACCACAGGTTTTTCACTTCATGTCAGTATCTTCCATATTCGCCCCCACCTTCACCTCCGTGTTCACGACGCGGCTCAGTGACAGACACGTTTATGCTAATGCAGAAGGCTGCATGTCAGAGAATAACACAGGGTTCGTGTTATCCAGGAGCTTCACTGTCCACTCTGTGTGGTTCGCAGCCTGTCCACGGTACCTCTCACCAAGTGACAGCAGGGACAGGCCGTGTCCATCTTTAAACTACAGCTGGTTAACTCTCAGGTTGTGTGGCTGAGGTTTAAAGGGTCAGTTCATCTATTTTTTGTGTGAAGCTGCTCAGACAGCGTGTGCTACATATCGTGAATCAGCTGTGTTCACACAAGGAAATGATGCACTTCCTGTTTGGTTGCGAAAAAGATGTGATGATCTTTCCTCTTCTTTTTTCAGCTCTTTGTCCTGAAGAGTGGACAGATTCAAATCTCTCTGTATGCAGAAGGATCAGTGAAGGCTTCGGGGAGGGAGCTGCTGCTGCTTACAAAGGTAAATATCAGTTCAGGTGTGTTTGTCTGGTATCATCTCAGCTGGTTCACATTTGACCTCAAAGTTTTCACCTTTGCTGTTCTTCTTAACCAGCAGACAGAAGAGAGTCGAACATCTGCTGTAGACCTTTTTGTGCTCTGCTGTCTCAGCTCTTTCTGTGAGTTAGCGCTGTCATCATATCAGGTTTTCACTAAACTGTCAGATTATGCTGAACGTATGTATGCAGAATGTGAGTTGATTTATGGACCAGAACATTTATACACAGATAACAACTCTCAGGATACAGCAGGAAATGCAGTTTTCCATTCAAATGAACTTAAACCTGAATTCAGAGACAGAACTCTGAAAGGTGAGACAGGTGAACGCTGAGCGAACTAAACACAAGAAAAATTAAAGCACGAACTGAAACTCAGTGACACACCAAGGATTTTAAAAGGTGCTGTCCATCACAGTGTGAGACATCCGAGAATGAAGAGCTGGTTACTGGATCCTGTTCAGGGAGGTTGCTGTGGTCTCAGATTCACTAGCCACTGAACATTGTTGTTATGTGTTGCATGCTTCTTCTGTATGCTCTTTCAGTATGGCTACAGCATCGGTGGTACTCTTCTCATATTGTTGCTACTGAGAGTACACCTTGGAAGGTTCAGTTGTTTGTTTTTCTCCTAGCTTCTGTCTCTCTTGCATACCTCTTTAAGCTGCTGGCCAAGACTGTGAGTCTTTGCTTGGCAGTTTCTAAGGCTTGAGGTATGAGCAGCTTGTTGTACTTTGTATGATCGGACCCACACAGTGTACTGACGTGTTTTGGGTTTCTTTATTTTTGTTCACCAGTTCGTTCAGGTTAAGGCACAACTCGAGCCAGGAGTCAGCTCCTCTCGCAGCTTCCTCCACTGCACACACTTTTCCATCAGTCTCTGCCGTCACTATATATAATGAGAGAGTCATTAGTCTCAGCACACACACATGTCCCCTCTGCGCCCGAGAGCTCGCTGCACCACCCATCCACTGCAGCAGGCCAGAGACCACATCCCTGCCACATACTTCTTAGCAGTGTTGGGAAGGTTACTTTTAAAATGTATTCCACTACAGATTACAGATTAAATGCCCCAAAATGTAACGTTTTGTAATGTATTTTGTAATGTTATGTTACTCAATGAGAGTAACGTATTCTGAATACTTTGAATTACTTAATATATTATCAAGCTTTTAACAACTACATGAATGTCCTATTGCTGTGTGATTTATTACTATTACTGAAGGTTACTCACCATACCAATACCAACTAGATGTTTAAATCTTAATATAAATGAGTAACAGTAGGTGGACATTAGGTAAGGCTGCACTTTTTGCAGCGATCTCGTATAGAAAACTATTCCGCGCGTATATCAAACAGGTCCGCGTCTCCAAACCGTAGTAAAGGGACCTCTGGCTAATACGGTGGGTTCATGTCGGGCTGGTAGCCGAAAACTAGCTTTACTTTGTTGTCTGGGTCAACTTTGCTTGCCAGAGACAGAGAGAGGCGTTGAAAGGCTGCTCCAAAGGAACTTATTGTTTCGGAGGAAAACACGAACACAGTGTACAGTCGAGTCTTAATAGCTTACTTACAGCTGGGCTCGTCAGGCACTGTTTTTGGCTGCAGTGGTTATTATTATATTTACATGCTTCCATCTTTCTGCTCGGTGACAACTCGTACTTTTCCTTTCTCTCCCTCCCTCGCTCACAGACACATCACGGGTATGGCAGTCCATTCTCCCTGCAGCACGGACTACACTGCCCATGAGGCTACATTTTTTAGGGCTTTGCCTGTAACACTCTGACTATTGCCTTCATATTAAATCATTTTTTGAATAATAATTAAAAAAAATATTTCTGCACGTCATTATGCGGGCCGCCAGTAGAGGTGACATGGGCCGTGAGATTGAGAGCCTAACATGTGAAACAGGAAATGACCGCCGTGTAATCCCTTTATTTCAACAAAGTAACTGTATTCTGAATATCACCTTTTTAAACGGTAACTGTAATGGAATACAGGTACTCATATTTTGTATTTTAATACGTAAGGCCAGTACATGTATTCTGTTACTCCCCAACACTGCTTCTTAGGCATCTCTTTCTTCATCAGACCTTTCTGAAGCTCAGATAGTTGGCTAACTTCCCTCCATGCTGCCTTCATCTTGACTTCTAGTTTCCTTCTCTATGGAGGGTACTGCTGTTCATCTTTTAGCCAAGCCTCTTGGTGATCACTGCTACTATGATGTAGATCAGCTGGTTGGTTTTGGTGATGGTCACAGTAGGGATTGTCTGTGATGATGTAATCTTCTAGTATACCAGAGGGTACTTCACATAGTCTTGGCAATCTCTCAGGTCAGCTGCTCTCACGTTCAATGCCTTCAATGCACCAGTTGCTCTTGGGGCTTGGTACCCAATCTAGGAGGGTGGGGATGATGATATCTGCCCTCGATCTGACGTCCTGGCTTCCCTTTGCTGTAACATTTGTGTTGTACCTCTTTGATCTCTACTTTTCAGCAGAAAATTTTCTGTTCTATTCTTCAGGGAGCTGTGATGACACCAGAGGACCTCTTAAACACCTTAGATGATTTGGGAGATGGGGAGTTCAAAAAATTCAAGTGGTTCCTACAGCAGGCCAACATCATTCAAGGCCTCCCAACCATCAAGAAAAGCAGACTAGAGATGACAAACAGGTGGGACACTGTGGACCTGATGGTGCAGACCTACAGACTTCCTGGAGCTGTGAAGGTGACCAGAAAGGTTTTAGAGCGGATCAGTAGGAATGACCTGCTGCTCAGTTTGTCTGCCAGCAGGTCCAGAGCAGAAGGTGAGTCACAGGAAGACATAAACAGGAAGTCATTGCAGTCTGACAAAGTTTGAGAGGCTACAGGTAATATTGGTGTAATGTTCATATTCTGTTCGTCTGTCAGTCAGTGTACATTAGCGAAGCTGTGTCTCACTGCTGTGTAGCCAGTGTGTTTGCGGAGCGATCCCAAAAACAGACACGGCAGCGTAAACTCAAACAAAGGCGAGCTCTTTATTTGGCTGAAAATACATGAATATAAAAGTAGGCAAAGCGAGCTGGGGAAAAAACCTAAACTGGGAATAAACTAAGATCAACTATGACGAGGAAGCATGAACATTGCTTTGAATCTGAAAAGGTGCATGTGGAACTATGACGTGAACCACGTGAAAATGAACATGCACCTGAGCAGAAGCCTGAAAACAACCTGAAACCTGAAGAGCTGTGATACAAGACAAAGAGACGACCGGACACTGAACAGTGGGAGACACAGCTGACAACAAATGAACCTAAACACACTGAACATGGAAATGCAAGACTTTCAAAAAAAACCAAAAAAAAACAGGAAACATGGAGAGATGTAGACATGATAACATAAGCTTGACAACATGAAACACTCAGATAAGAACTACATGACAGACTGGGGAAACACAGAATGCAGGGAGAAACACATGAGGATAATGAGGAGAAGACGGACTAACACAGAAGACGGGAAAAGACTCAAAAACATGGAAACATAACCTAGACTAAAAACTAAATAATAGCACAAGAACTTAACATTATTGAAATCTAACCTAAGAAAATCAAAATAAACTCGAGACGCCCTTCCACATAGAGAGAAGGAGAACAGGACTTTCATCATCTCAAGCTCATCTTCCTCAGACTGAAGATAAAAGTACATCTCTTTTATGTAAGAAATCCCAGGAATACAGAAGGTCTGCCCACACTCAAACTAGAAGGAACAGTATCTTCACCCCACATCTGCAGTCATACTAGAGAAACAACAGAGTGTTACTAATGACATTAAGGAAGATTTAGCTTTATATTTGCAGAGCCTTTAATAATACGTTAGAGAGTTTTTTGGAGCAAATGGAGCAATACTGGAAGAGCATATAGGAGAAGGAAGCAAACCCATACCGGCAATGGTCAGTGGCTAGTGGATTTAAGAGCAGACCACAGTAACCTCCCTGAACAGGGACCAGTAACCATCACAGTGGGAGACATCCAAGAAAGGGTCTCCAGTATGGAGAGTTGGGCGGCACCAGGCTCCAACATGGTTCACGCCTACTGGCTGACAAAGCTGACTACACTCCGCGAGCACCTGGCAGCACAAATGAACAAGCTGCTAGTCAATGAGAGACACCCGGAATGGTTAACTGAAGGTGGGACAGTCCTGATCCCCAAAGACCCCGAGAAGGGACCGGTCCCATCCAACTACCGGCCAATAACCTGCCTCAGTACCCAGTGTTGGGAAGGTTACTTTTCAAATGTATTCCACTAGATTACAGAATACGTGCCCCAAAATGTATTTTGTAATGTTATGTTACTCAATGAGAGTAACGTAACGGAATACTTTGAATTACTTAATATATTATCAAGCTTTTAACAACTACATGAATGTCCTATTGCTGTGTGATTTATTACTATTACTGAAGGTTACTCTCCATACCAACACCAACTAGATTATTAAATCTTAATATAAATGAGTAACAGTAGGTGGACATTAGGTAAGGCTGCACTTTTTGCAGCGATCTCGTATAGAAAACTATTCCACGCGTATATAAAACAGGTCCGCGTCTCCAAACCGTAGTAAAAGGACCTCTGGCTAATACGTCGGGTTCATGTCGGGCTGGTAGCCGAAAACTAGCTTTACTTTGTTGTCTGGGTCAACTTTGCTAGCGAGAGACAGAGAGAGGCGTTGAAAGGCTGCTCCAACGGAGCTTATTGTTTGGGAGGAAAACACGAACACAGTGTACAGTTGAGTCTTAATAGCTTACTTACAGCTGGGCTACACTGCCCATGAGGCTACATTCTTTAGGGCTATGCCTGTAACACTCTAAATAATTTTTTGAATAATAATTTTAAAAAATATTTCTTCACGTCATTATGCGGGCCGTAGGTAGAGGTGACATGGGCTGCGAGATTGAGACCCAGGCATTAGAGCCTCTTAATGCGTGTTTTGTTTGGGTTTCCACCGGCGTGGAATTACCAAAAATAGAGAGGGCATAGCCTAACATATGAAACAGGAAAAGACCACCGTGTAATTTATTTATTTCAACAAAGTAACTGTATTCTGAATATCACCGTTTTAAATGATAACTGTAACAGAATACAGTTACTCATATTTTGTATTTTAAATACGTAACGTCGGTACATGTGTTCCGTTACTCCCCAACAGTACCACATGGAAGATCCTTTCAGGCATCATAGCAGCTAAGGTGAACAGGCATATAGCTCAATACATGAGTGGGGCACAGAAGGGGATTGGCAAGAATAGCAGAGGAGCAAAACACCAGCTACTGGTAGACTGAGCAGCTGCCCGAGACTGCAAGACTAGGCTGACCAACCTGTGCACTGCCTGGATTGGTTACAAGAAGGCCTATGACCCAAACAGCTGTCACCACAAACTCAATGATGTATGGGTGTGGCGTATGCTGCTAGAAAAGCTGCAACCACCAAGTACCTGCAGAGGGTCAGGCAAGTCCTGAGGACTCAGCTGAATGGTAACAACAAGATCCGGGCTATCAACACCTACGCCCTGCCCGTGATCAGGTACCCTGCTGTGATAATAAGTTGGCCAAAGGAGGAGATAGAAGCCACTGACATACAGACAATGAAGCTCCTGACCATGCATGGAGGGTTTCACCCGAAGTCCAGCAACCTGAGGCTGTACGCTAAGTGGAAGGAAGGAGGCCGGGGACTGATGAATGTCAGTAACACAGTCCAGGATGAGACTACAAAGATCCACGATTACATCAGGAAGATGGCCCCAACTGACCGTGTGATCAGTGAAGACCTCAGGCAGCAGAAACCCAAAAAAGAGGAGGAACCATCATGGAAGGACAGGCCCCTGAATGGTATGTTAGAGCTCTTGCAACTGGCGTTTGAGCTGTGCAGGAGTCTCTCTCTTCCAGAAGATGATTGAATAAAAAGAAATATAAATGTTTTAACACACTATGAGTCGGTTTTCTCTGTTCTATCATGGGGACAAAAGGATCGGGGTTCAATAGTACCACCGGCAGATAAAGGAGGTGGCTGACATCCAGAAATCCTACCAGCACCTGGACAAAGCTGGACGGAACAAGCTTTGGAACAAGCTCTGAGCACAAGATCTATAGAGGCTGGGGTCTATCACACCAGGCAAGACCCCAGGTTGCCCCCGAGACAATCCAGCACAAAACAGCAATGGTGCAAGATGCTAGCACATGCCGGATCACTCAGTGATATCTGGCCTTACAGATACCACCTTCCTGGTTGAGAACCATGGCCTCTGACTTCATTTGAGATGCTTCACACTCAGAAACCACCCCAGTACAAGCTGAAGGTTATTGCTCAATGAAACCACCAAAACCACATCTCCAAAGGTTGATTCTGTTCATCTGGACATTTTCAGTGGGAGAAATGTTTCGTCACTCATCCAGGTGACTTCTTCAGTCTCAGCTGACTGCAGGTTTCCCCAGTCTTATAAACAGCACATTTGCATAATGACTGAAACCAGCCCACTGAAGGAACAATGGGCTGGGAGGTCAGTTCCTTCATCATGATTATGCAAATTCTCATGACCACTGATCAACAACTACTGATCAAGGACCACTGATCAATGGTCTTTGGTCTCCGTTTGAAGCAATGCATTATCAGGGATTGTAATATCTAGTCCTTAGTGAATCATGAATTATTCCTGTACGGGAAGACTGACAACACAACACTGTCAGCAGCTTTTGGCAGTCATCCTTTCAAGCTGGTTCTGAAGACTAGGTGACTGTCTAGCCTGCTCACTGTTACGGTTCTGGGTTGGTTTGACCCAGCATTTTTAGTTCCTATGTTTTGGTTTATTTTTGAATGATTGTTTTGTTCTCTGGTGCTTTGTTGATTATTATTATTATTATTATTGTTATTATCATCATCATCATCATCATTATTATTATTATTATTATTATTATTATTATTATTATTATTTATCTATTTTTCAGTGATTCTGGTTTAGGGTTTTGTTCTCAGGTTTTATGTTCTCATGTTTTGTGTGGGTTTAGTTCTGTGTCTAGTCTGCGTCTTTGTGTGGTGATTTCTTGTTTCCTGTTTTGTTGATTTATTGATTTATTATTAAGTCCGTGTCTGATGTGAACGTATTCAGTTTTGCCCCCGTTGTCTCGTTAATTACTTCCAGCTGTGTTCCCACCTGTGTGTTATCTCCCTGTGTTCCTCTGAGTGTATTTAAGTCGTGTCTCCTGTCATTGTAGTCGCTGCTCCGTCTGTGTATCTATCGTGCCTCACCTGTGTGTTCTCCCTGCTGTCCATCGTCATTTGCCTCTGCCCATCCTCCTTCATGTTCGTGTTCTGGTTCGTATTTAGAAGTTTAGTTGTTCCCAGTCTAGTTTAGTATAATCTCCGTTTGCCGTTTTTCTACCTGTGTTTTGTGTTCAATAAACCACCTTCACACCTTCACGAGTGCCTGCAATTGGATCCTCCTTCATTTTCCTCACGTGGCTCACTCCACTCACCGTAACACTCACACTTTTTAAAATAAACCACGAACCTGCTTGAATAACTTTTCATCTATATATTCAGAGTGGAATTTATTTTTACTGACTCCTCATGGCTAAAGTTGAGCTTCTAAGGCGGTTATAAATGTATTTCTGTAAATGTTTTCAGTCAAACATTAACTTCCAATTATGAAAGTTATAATGTTTCCTGAAGAAATGCATGAAGCATTATCTTGAGACAATATTTCATCCTGAAATTCATGTGTTTCTAACATTAACATGGGTATTTGTAGACACAGGTTTATAATTTGTTACTTGTTTGATACAGATGTGATGGTTCCAGTACCAGAGCCTTGCCCCATCATGTTTTACCAGCAGATGCTTCAATCAAACTTCCAGGACAAGTTCACGTGTGCACAAGAAGGTTGGACAGAAGATAAACAGCGTCTGGCTGATATCTACACAGAGCTGTACATCACAGCTGGGTATGATGTACATATCAACACACAGCATGAGGTCCGGCAGATTGAAAAGGCATGGAAGCCAGCAGAACCAGAGAAACCTATTAGACCCACAGACATGTTCAAACATCCTTCAGGAGACTACAGACCCATCAAAACAGTGATGACCAATGGAATCGCAGGAATTGGAAAAACTTTCCTTGTTCACAAGTTTGTTTTGGACTGGGCTGAAAAAAGATCCAATCAAGATGTGCATCTGATTTTCCCCTTCACCTTCCGTCAGCTGAATCCACTGAAGGGAGAAAAGTTCAGTTTGGCAGAGCTCATTCATGAATGCATCCCAGAAACTGTAGGCATCCCACAGGACGCTCTGAATTACATCTTTACAGATGTTCAGTCATCAGGAATCACCAACTATGACAAGAGTAAATTCAAACTTCTGTTTGTGTTTGATGGGCTGGATGAGAGCCGCCTTCATCTCGACCTTCATTCTGAAGACATTCGCTCTGTCGATGTAACAAAGGCAACTAAAACAGATGTCTTGCTGAGGAAACTCATCAATGGGAAACTGCTACGCTCTGCTCGCATTTGGATAACCACAAGGCCTGCAGCAGCCAATCAGATCCCTCGAGAGTTTATCAGCAGTACAATAGAGGTCAGAGGGTTCACTGACCAACAGAAAGAGGAGTACTTCAGGAAGAGATTCAAAGGTAAGGAGCAAGCTGACAAACTCATCTGCCATATCAAAACAACAGGAAGCCTCCACATCATGTGCCACATCCCAGTCTTCTGCTGGATCACTGCAACAGTTCTGGAAGATGTGTTGAAAACCAGAGAGGGAGGAGAGCTGCCCAGGACTTTGACTGAGATGTATGCAGAATTCCTGGTGTTTCAGATTGATCGGACAAAGGAAAAGTATGGCCCAGAGAAGAGCATTCAATACATTAAGTCATTAGCAAAACTGGCCTTTGAGCAGCTGGAAAAGGGCAACCTGATCTTCTATGAGAAGGATCTGAGAGAGAGCGGCATTGATTTCAGTGAAGCCTCGGTGTGTTCAGGAGTGTTCACAGAGATCTTCAAAGAAGATCGAGGAAGGAAAGGGAAAGACAAGATGTTTAGCTTCGTCCATCTGAGCGTTCAGGAGTTTCTGGCTGCTCTTTATGTGAGGATGTCGCTTATAAATAGCAACAAAAATGTGATGCTTTCACCACCACTGTCTCTGAAAAACCTTCGACTGCTTTTCAGTAAAATATCTTCAAAGAAGATCAACAAAATTTCCATTGACAGGGCCTTACAGAGTTCAAATGGACACCTGGACTTGTTCCTTCGCTTCCTTCTGGGTCTTTCTCTGCAGACCAATCAGGATAAACTACAGAGCCTACTGAAAAAAACAGACTGTCGGTCGAAAACCAACCAGAAAACAATCCAGTATATCAAGGAGAAGCTCGGTGAGAATCTGTCTCCAGAGAGAAGCATCAATCTTCTCCACTGTCTGAATGAACTAAATGATCGTTCTCTAATAGAGGAGACCCAACAGTATCTAAGTTCAGGAAGCCTTTCCACATATGAACTTTCCCCAGCTCAGTGGTCAGCTTTGGTCTTCATTTTACTGTCATCAGAAGAACATCTGCATGTTTTTGACCTGAAGAAGTACTCTGCTTCAGAGGAGGCTCTTCTGAGGCTTTTGCTAGTGGTCAAAGCCTCGAAAACAGCTCTGTAAGTACATAGATAACAAGAATTAGAACATTTCTTAAAACACTAGGACTGTTCACTAAACGCTAAACTAAACAAAACCCATGATTTGACAATTGTGAAAACAATGGCAACACATTAAAACACCAGCAACATCAACTTTGACTATAGACAGTTTTAAATCTTTTGGTCAGATTATTAACTTTAGATAATGGAATCTAAAATTCCCATGGAAATTTAAAGTGGCATTATTAAACTGTTTGATCCTGCAATCAACCATCCTTATATCTGAACAAGTAAAACCTCTTTGGAGGTCTCTTTTTTTATACCTCAAGATGTTACAAATGTTTTGTTAATTCATTTCAAGGCTGAGCAACTGCAATTTGTCAGAAAGAACCTGTGAAGCTCTGTCTTTGGTACTAAGCTCACAGGTCTCCAGTCTGACAGAGCTGAACCTGAGTAACAATGACCTGAAGGATTTAGGAGTGAAGCTGCTATCTGCTGGATTGGAAAGTCCACACTGTGCACTGAAAATTCTCAGGTAAAGATTTAACTTCAGTCGAAGTTGAATTTTGTTTTGGCAAAGACTGTTTCTTCGCATCACGATTTCTGTCCAAACTATTATGTATTGAATGTATGACAAAAGCAGTTGACTCTCTGCATTGTTTGGATGGAGAGATCGGCACTGAGATGGGGCCAGAGGACGGGCCATTTGCCTACAGTAGGTGGCTCAGTAAGGCAGCAGTGCCGTGGCTGCAACCTGGGGCCACTGGAGGGGAGGCTTGCATCGTGGAGCAGGTGGTGGTGGTGGAACAATTCATCGCCGGGCTTTCAGCAGAAACTGCAGGGTGGGTCCGCTGCCACCACCCAGCTGGCTTGGATGCCGCTGTGACTTTGGCGGAGGAATTCTTCTCTGTGCGGCTGAGGCAGCAGGGCAGCCACAGATGGTCCCCGGGAGCTGATCCGTTACTGCTCTGAGGGGGAGGCTCCGGGGAACTTCAACACCGCGGCACAGACAGAATTCCCTCTGCTCTCTCCCCCCATGTCCTGGTAGGTGCAGACATGACACGTCACTCACCAGGAGCCACATGAGCGCCGGGGCAGGCGTGTTGGAGGTGCAGGCAACCGGGACATGACTGCTGGGAGTGCTCGCTTTTTCACCACACTGGATTTAACCAAGGGCTACTGGCAGACTGCCTGGTCTGCAGAGTCCAAAGATAAGACGGCCTTCTCCACTCTGTACAGTTTGTCACACTTCCGTTCGGAGCCCCTGCCACTTTCCAACGCCTCGTGGGCCGGGTGCTGCGGCCGCACACTGCCAACAGCACCATGGCGCATTCAGAGATGCGCCACGGTGCTGTTGGCCAATACGGTGCTGGCTGAAACTGTGCTACTGTTGGCCGAAGACAAAGGAAGAGGAAAGACGGAAGGGATCTTAGGAGGCAGTCAGAGAGAAGGAAAGTCAGGAGTGTGGAGGTGAGAGTTGGGACTTTGAAGTAGCAGCTACGACAGGTAAATGGAGAGCTGGCTGATAATATAAAGAGAGGGCAGGTGTATATATGTATAGAGGAGAGCAGGTTGAATTGAAGGCCAGGAGCATGGTGCAGATTAGAAGAAAGGCTGAGATGGTCTGAGCATATGCACGGGAGGGAGGGTGGATATACTGGACAACAGATGATGAAGATGGAGGTGCCAGCCAGGAGACTCTTGCATCACTTCCTCCTAGGAACAGGCACCCGTTGTATTTGGACAGGATTTAATTCTGTCAGGGTTTCTGGGTCGTTGACCCAGTATTTTCAGTTCGTCCTCATTGTTTATCTTCTGCCTGTTTCACTTCCTGTTTTATTGTGTTAACCTTGGTCCATGTGCATTATGTTCAGTCCTCTTCCCATTTATCGTTAGTTCATTATGTTCAGCTGTGTACTCACCAGTTTCTAATCACTCCTCACTCAGCCTGTGTATTTATGTTCCTCAGTTCAACCAGTCCAGTGTCGTGTCATTGATGTTCTCGTGATGTTAATGTCGTATGTTCAGATCAGTCAGCCAGCCATTCAGTTCTTCAGTCAGTCGTCCACTCAGTCAGCCATTTCAGTTCGTGTTCTGTTCATCCAGCCTGCTTTCAATAAACCCCGATCATCCTGCACCGTGAGTCCAGCGTTTGGGTCATCCTTTCCTCGCCTCCACACACGACACCCCTGACAAATTCAAAAACATGTGAAACTGAAAAGATACAAAATTCAGAAATGTCACATAAACATTAGCTTGGATTGGACTTCTTTCGATTGACATATAAAACACTTAAAACATTTCCAAATGACTTCAATAATATCATATACCCTGTCTGACAAATGAAACTTACCTATATTGCCACTCAAAGGGATTAAACGGAGTGGATGGCTTTAGATTGGAGGGAACACACCATGGCTGTGTCCCAATCCAGCGACCGCACACTTCGGAGTACGCGTAGTTCATGTACTACGTACGGTGCGTACTAGGAAGTACGAGAAGTGCGGATGTGAGAGGCTTGTGAAATGAGATGGTCTAGCCTTCGTCACGCTTCTGAGGTTGCCTTGCAGCCATGATACTAACCGCGAGAAACGTTTCATACAGCTTTGTTTGACAGAAATGAAGGAGAAAAAATGTTTTTTTGTTCACTCATTTTTTTTATGACCTCACTTTGATTAGTTCAGTATCTGAGGCTGAGATCACGGTACTGTAAACACATGATTGTTGGGTTTTATTTCATTTTGTCACAGTGTATATACAGATGTATTATATATAAGAGACAAATATTGTTCGTTTAATATGTTGGCATTACTAAATTTGGCTCAATGCTTACATATATGTGTAAAAAGCAAATGTATGAGCTGTGATAACTGTTTTTGATAGAATGAAGATCAGACTGATATATGAAATATTCCTTTATTGGGTGAGAAAATCAGAGCATGTCATAACTGCTTTAAGTCATACAGAATAGATATCAGAGCCTTAAACAGGCTGACTTCTGCTAAATGGGTCAAACTGGGCAGAAAGTATACAAACCCATAACATCCTTATAGAATATGATGTAACACTATAGATCAACTTACCTCAGAATATATAAAGCATATAAACAATTACAGCAATATGATGCAACAAACACAGCAGTGCTACTAATCCAAAATACTCAAAGCTTCATAGAACTGAAACAAACATTTATTTTTAGCTCCATTCTGCTGCTGATACATACTTTAGGTTTCTGAATATGAAACTTGTTGCTGCCTTTCATAGTGTGTAACTTGAAGGCCCTGAGTACTTTCTCCCACACTGAAAACACTGGGATGATAACATTATTTGAACATTACCTAATAAGACTGATTCAGGACAGACAATTAGTTATGTTAAACTTTCCTAGCAGTCCTTCACAAACAGGGAACAGTCTGTCTATTCTCTCCATCTGTCAGCTGCTGCTGGCTCTTCCTCCTCCTCTTCCTCACACACTGCTGAGTTTGTCCTGGTGGATCATCAGGGGTGCAAAGCCTCACAGATGATGTGCAGCAGTGGGTCCCTCAGTCTGTCCTCACTCTGGACACTTGCAGTTGTCACACATGGAAATCAAATGTGTGATAAGGATTCAAACACAAGTGTAACTTATAAATACATGTTCATACTTTTATTCCACAATCAGAGAGACAGAAACAGAGAGAGAGTGCAGGACAGACAGACAGGTGACAGTCTCAGGTGTACACACTGCTACAAAACAGCACAAGAGAAGGAGGATTTAGTGTTTGTGTTATTACGAGTGCTAAACAAGAAGAGTTCCCAGATGGTCCAGTGGACACATGTGTGACTCCTGTGATTAAAGCATCTTTCTTTCAGCTTAACGAGTGAACCGTCAGCTCGTTCAAACACACGTTAAAGTCCGTTTGGCTCGACACCACCGAACAGAGGCAGCAATATAACATAGCTAACATTAACAGTGCAGTGAATCCTGCTTGTGCCATGATATTCAGGACTGCAAACCGAGCAGCATCACTGACTTTCAGCTTGTTGTGTTTGTGGATTTATGACTGACTTTAATTATCCATAAAATCATCACATTCTCTGTAAGATTAAGGTCAACGATTGAACGGTGTATATTTTAAAGTAAAGGCTTTAAAACCAAGTTAACGCACAAAGTACTAACGTCGCTAATGTCACATAACTTTGCCGACATGTGGCCAACAGTAATTAGTGTGAATGCTTGACAAACATTCACAGTATTGTTCTTCTAATCTTTATTCTATTTTATTATTAGTGTGAATGCTTGAAAAGCAGTCACAGTATTGTTCTTCTAATCTTTATTCTATTTTATTATTAGTGTGAATGCTTGAAAAGCATTCACAGTATTGTTCTTCTAATTAGTGTGAATGCTTGTAAAAGCATTCACAGTATTGTTCTTCTGTTTCTCTTTATTAGTGTGAATGCTTGTAAAAGCATTCACAGTATTGTTCTTCTAATTAGTGTGAATGCTTGTAAAAGCATTCACAGTATTGTTCTTCTAATCTTTATTATTATTATATTTTATTCTTCCGTACGTTTTTTGTAGTCCTACTCCTTCAAAACCGTTCAACTTAGAAAAACCATTCAAACACCGTTAGATTCCTCTTCTTTTGGACATGACTGCTTCTATTTTTCTCATTTTTAACATTTATATTTTTAATTTTATTCAACTTTTTTCAACAAAAATTTCCCATGTATTTCAATGGGGAGACCCTTCAAATCCTCATTCAACTTACTCATTTTCAAACTGTATCTACTTCAACATACATTGACATAGAGCCACCATTCAAACTTTAAAACGAAGACAAGACATTCAACTATTCAACTTGTATTTATCTTTTCAATATCTGTTATACTTTTTCTTCAGTTCCAGTTTAAGTTTCATGATGTTTTTTCAGCCGTTTCAGAGTTTATAATGGGTGTGTATGGGACGGAATGTTGGGGCTAGAGTGAGACAGCTGAACTGCTAGAGTGAGAGGAGCAAAAAAATTAATCTGAAAATCTTTTTTAAAACTGCTGCTGTGTCCACGGTGTTTGCTCTACAGGTATAATTTTACCCTCAAAACGTAGCCATCGCTGTCCTCTTTCATCCAATGTGTTTACTATTGTACTAGGTGTTATGGTTCTTTCATAAATGTCACCAAAGCACAGCCTCCTCCCTCCAACTCCTCCATAGACTCTAATGTTAAAATGGCTCAGAAGGTTCGTTTGAAAACCAGAAGTACAGGCTGTCTTTACACTGTCACCACGTCCATATAATAAACTCCACAAGCATGAAAACTGAGAATTAGGTAGACTGGACATTGCTGTCGCTCACGGTGAAAGAATTTTGTCAATAGGACCTGTACTTTTCATTTGGGAGCGATTTGTTTCGACCTGACTTTTCTGTTCATTTTAAGCAGCAAAAGTGAGGCGCATGTCTGTGCGCGTGTGTATGGAGCCAGTGGGTGCAGTTACTATAGCAACCAGGCTCACACCTGCCTGCCTAACGAGCTCTGTCTCTCACGCTGCCAAGATTCATCTTAAACACTTCTCTTTCAACTGCTGCTGTGTCCACAGTGTTTGGTCTACAGCCATCATTTTACCCTCAAAATGAAGCCATCGTTCTTCTCTTTCCAACAGCGTGTCTTTCAAAGCTCAGAGATGTAAACCTTTAAAACTGTGTGGATCCAAATGGAGGGATCATATTTTAGTCATTCAGTGATTCAAAGAATATGAACTTTTAATATTCATTCAGATGTTTTCTGACTCTAAATAGTCTTTTCTCATTACTCAGGTTTTTCTAATTTACATTTAAAACATTTTCAGCTATTTTCCAACTTCTTCTCTGTGCTTGTCAGCTTTTAGCAGTTCAGCACTTTTGTTTTCAGGTGAAAATTTCTGTATTTTTCATCTCATTCAACATTTTTAACTTAAAATTCAGCAATTAATTCTTTTCAGTGCATATATTCAGATTCAAGCATTCACACTGCAGTTTCTTCAGAAAATGCACTTTCTAGTCTTTATTATTAGTGTGAATGCTTGTAAAAGCATTCACAGTATTGTTCTTCTAATCTTTATTAGTGTGAATGCTTGTAAAAGCATTCACAGTATTGTTCTTCTAATCTTTATTATTATTATTATTATATTTTATTATATATTCCGTACGTTTTTTGTACTGTATCTCCTTCAAAACCGTTCAACTTAGAAAAACCATTCAAACACCGTTAGATTCCTCTTCTTTTGGACATGACTGCTTCTATTTTTCTCATTTTTAACATTTATATTTTTAATTTTATTCAACTTTTTTCAACAAAAATTTCCCATGTATTTCAATGGGGAGACCCTTCAAATCCTCATTCAACTTACTCATTTTCAAACTGTATCTACTTCAACATAGGTTGACATAGAGCCACCATTCAAACTTTAAAACGAAGACAAGACATTCAACTATTCAACTTGTATTTATCTTTTCAATATCTGTTATACTTTTTCTTCAGTTCCAGTTTAAGTTTCATGATGTTTTTTCACCCGTTTCAGAGTTTATAATGGGTGTGTATGGGACGGAATGTTGGGGCTAGAGTGAGACAGCTCAACTGCTAGAGTGAGAGGAGCAAAAAAATAAATCTTAAAATATTTTTTAAAACTGCTGCTGTGTCCACGGTGTTTGGTCTACAGGTATGATTTTACCCTCAAAACGTAGCCATCGCTGTCCTCTTTCATCCAATGTGTTTACTATTGTACTAGGTGTTATGGTTCTTTCATAAATGTCACCAATGCACAGCCTCCTCCCTCCAACTCCTCCATAGACTCTAATGTTAAAATGGCTCAGAAGGTTCGTTTGAAAACCAGAAGTACAGGCTGTCTTTACACTGTCACCACGTCCATATAATAAACTCCACAAGCATGAAAACTGAGAATTAGGTAGACTGGACATTGCTGCCACTCACGGTGAAAGAATTTTGTCAATACGACCTGTACTTTTCATTTGGGAGCGATTTGTTTCGACCTGACTTTTCTATTCATTTTAAGCAGCAAAAGTGAGGTGCATGTCTGTGCGCGTGTGTATGGAGCCAGTGGGTGCAGTCACTATAGCAACCAGGCTCACACCTGCCTGCCTAATGAGCTCTGTCTCTCACTCTGCCAAGATTCATCTTAAACACTTCTCTTTCAACTGCTGCTGTGTCCACAGTGTTTGCTGTACAGCCATCATTTTACCCTCAAAACGTCACCATCGTTGTTCTCTTTCCAACAGAGTGTCTTTGAAAGCTCAGATATGTAAAGTTTTTAAACTGTGTGGATCCAAGTGGAGGGATCACATTTTAGTCATTCAGTGATTCAAAGAATATGAACTTTTAATATTCATTCAGATGTTTTCTGACTCTAAATAGTCTTTTGTCATTTCTTATGTTTTTCTAATTTACATTTAAAACATTTTCAGCTCTTTTCCAACTTCTTCTCTGTGGTTGTCAGCTTTTAGCAGTTCAGCTTTTTTGTTTTCAGGTACAAATTTCTGTATTTTTCATCTCATTCAAAATTTTTAACTAAAAATTCAGCAATTAATTCATTTCAGTGCATACATTCAGATTCAAGCATTCACACTGCAGTTTCTTCAGAAAATGCACTTTCTAGTTATTATTATATTTTATTCTTCCGTACGTTTTTTGTACTGTATCTCCTTCAAAACCGTTCAACTTAGAAAAACCATTCAAACACCATTAGATTCCTCTTCTTTTGGACATGACTGCTTCTATTTTTCTCATTTCTAACATTTATATTTTTAATTTTATTCAACTTTTTTCAACAAAAATTCCCATGTATTTCAATGGGGAGACCCTTCAAATCCTCATTCAACTTACTCATTTTCAAACTGTATCTACTTCAACATATGTTGACATAGAGCCACCATTCAAACTTTAAAACGAAGACAAGACATTCAACTATTCAACTTGTATTTATCTTTTCAATATCTGTTATACTTTTTCTTCAGTTCCAGTTTAAGTTTCATGATGTTTTTTCAGCCGTTTCAGCGTTTATAATGGGTGTGTATGGGACGGAATGTTGGGGCTAGAGTGAGACAGCTCAACTGCTAGAGTGAGAGGAGCGAAAAAATTAATCTGAAAATCTTTTTTAAAACTGCTGCTGTGTCCGCAGCGTTTCGTCTACAGGTATGATTTTACCCTCAAAACGTAGCCATCGCTGTCCTCTTTCATCCAATGTGTTTACTATTGTGCTAGGTGTTATGGTTCTTTCATAAATGTCACCAAAGCACAGCCTCCTCCCTCCAGCTCCTCCATAGACTCCAATGTTAAAATGGCTCAGAAAGTTCGTTTGAAAATCAGAAGAGCAGGCTGTCTTTACACTGTCACCACGTCCATATAATAAAGTCCACAGGCATGAAAACTGAGAATTAGGTAGACTAGACATTGCTGCCGCTCACGGTGAAAGAATTTTGTCAATAGGACCTGTACTTTTCATTTGGGAGCGATTTGTTTCGGCCTGACTTTTCTGTTCATTTTAAGCAGCAAAAGTGAGGTGCATGTCTGCGTGTGTATGGGGCCATTGGGTGCAGTCACTATAGCAACCAGGCTCACACCTGCCTGCCTAACGAGCTCTGTCCCTCACTCTGCCAAGATTCATCTTAAACACTTCTCTTTCAACTGCTGCTGTGTCCACAGTGTTTGCCCTACAGCCATCATTTTACCCTCAAAACGTCGCCATCGTTCTTCTCTTTCCAACAGCATGTCTTTCAAAGCTCAGAAATATAAACTTTTTAAACTGTGTGGATCCAAGTGGAGGGATCACATTTCAGTCATTCAGTGATTCAAAGAATATGAACTTTTAATATTCATTCAGATGTTTTCTGACTCTAAATAGTCTTTTCTCATTTTTTAGGTTTTTCTAATTTACATTTAAAACATTTTCAGCTGTTTTCTAACTTCTTCTCTGTGGATGTCAGCTTTTAGCAGTTCAGCTTTTTTGTTTTCAGGTGCAAATTTCTGTATTTTTCATCTCATTCAACATTTTTAACTTAAAATTCAGCAATTAATTCATTTCAGCGCATATATTCAGATTCAAGCATTCACACTGCAGTTTCTTCAGAAAATGCATTTTCTAGTTATTATATTTTATTCTTCCGTACGTTTTTTGTACTGTATCTCCTTCAAAACCATTCAACTTAGAAAAACCATTCAAACACCGTTAGATTCCTCTTCTTTTGGACATGACTGCTTCTATTTTCTCATTTTAACATTTATATTTTTAATTTTATTTAACTTTTTTCAACAAAAAATTCCCATTTATTTCAATGGGGAGACCCTTCAAATCCTCATTCAACTTACTCATTTTAAATTGTATCTACTTCCACATACGTTGACATAGAGCCACCATTCAAACTTTAAAACGAAGACAAAACATTCAACTATTCAATTTGTATTTATCTTTTCAATATCTATTATACTTTTTCTTCAGTTCCAGTTTAAGTTTCATGATGTTTTTTCACCCATTTCAGAGTTTATAATGGGTGTGTATGGGACGGAATGTTGGGGCTAGAGTGAGACAGCTGAACTGCTAGAGCGAGAGGAGCGAAAAAATTAATCTTAAAATATTTTTTAAAACTGCTGCTGTGTCCGCAGCGTTTGCTCTACAGGTATGATTTTACCCTCAAAACGTAGCCATCGCTGTCCTCTTTCATCCAATGTGTTTACTATTGTCCTAGGTGTTATGGTTCTTTCATAAATGTCACCAAAGCACAGCCTCCTCCCTCCAACTCTTCCATAGACTCTAATGTTAAAATGGCTCAGAAGGTTCGTTTGAAAACCAGAAGTACAGGCTGTCTTTCCACTGTCACCACGTCCATATAATAAACTCCACAGGCATGAAAACTGAGAATTAGGTAGACTAGACATTGTTGCCGCTCACGGTGAAAGAATTTTGTCAATACGACCTATACTTTTCGTTTGGGAGCGATTTGTTTCGGCCTGACTTTTCTGTTCATTTTAAGCAGCAAAAGTGAGGTGCATGTCTGTGAGCGTGTGTATGGAGCCATTGGGTGCAGTCACTATAGCAACCAGGCTCACACCTGCCTGCCTAATGAGTTCTGTCTCTCACTGTGCCAAGATTCATCTTAAACACTTCTCTTTCAACTGCTGCTGTGTCCACAGTGTTTGCTCTACAGCCATCATTTTACCCTCAAAATGTTGCCATCGTTGTTCTCTTTCCAGCACCATGTCTTTCCAAGCTCAGAGATGTAAACCTTTCAAACTGTGTGGATCCAAGTGGAGGGATCACATTTTAGTCATTCAGTGATTCAAAGAATATGAACTTTTAATATTCATTCAGATGTTTTCTGGCTCTAAATAGACTTTTCTCGTTTCTTAGGTTTTTCTAATTTACATTTAAAACATTTTCAGCTCTTTTCCAACTTCTTCTGTGTAGTTGTAAGCTTTTAGCAGTTCAGCACTTTTGTTTTCAAGTGCAAACTTCTGTATTTTTCATCTCATTCAACATTTATAACTTAAAATTCAGCAATTAATTCATTTCAGTGCATACATTCAGATTCAAGCATTCACACTGCAGTTTCTTCAGAAAATGCACTTTCTAGTTATTATATTTTATTCTTCCGTACGTTTTTTGTACTGTATCTCCTTCAAAACCGTTCAACTTAGAAAAACCATTCAAACACCATTAGATTCCTCTTCTTTTGGACATGACTGCTTCTATTTTTCTCATTTCTAACATTTATATTTTTAATTTTATTCAACTTTTTTCAACAAAAATTCCCATGTATTTCAATGGGGAGACCCTTCAAATCCTCATTCAACTTACTCATTTTCAAACTGTATCTACTTCAACATACGTTGACATAGAGCCACCATTCAAACTTTAAAACGAAGACAAGACATTCAACTATTCAACTTGTATTTATCTTTTCAATATCTGTTATACTTTTTCTTCAGTTCCAGTTTAAGTTTCATGATGTTTTTTCAGCCGTTTCAGCGTTTATAATGGGTGTGTATGGGACGGAATGTTGGGGCTAGAGTGAGACAGCTCAACTGCTAGAGTGAGAGGAGCGAAAAAATTAATCTTAAAATCTTTTTTGAAACTGCTGCTGTGTCCGCAGCGTTTCGTCTACAGGTATGATTTTACCCTCAAAACGTAGCCATCGCTGTCCTCTTTCATCCAATGTGTTTACTATTGTGCTAGGTGTTATGGTTCTTTCATAAATGTCACCAAAGCACAGCCTCCTCCCTCCAGCTCCTCCATAGACTCCAATGTTAAAATGGCTCAGAAAGTTCGTTTGAAAATCAGAAGAGCAGGCTGTCTTTACACTGTCACCACGTCCATATAATAAACTCCACAGGCATGAAAACTGAGAATTAGGTAGACTAGACATTGCTGCCGCTCACGGTGAAAGAATTTTGTCAATACGACTTATACTTTTCATTTGGGAGCGATTTGTTTCGGCCTGACTTTTCTGTTCATTTTAAGCAACAAAAGTGAGGTGCATGTCTGCGTGTGTATGGGGCCATTGGGTGCAGTCACTATAGCAACCAGGCTCACACCTGCCTGCCTAACGAGCTCTGTCCCTCACTCTGCCAAGATTCATCTTAAACACTTCTCTTTCAACTGCTGCTGTGTCCACAGTGTTTGCCCTACAGCCATCATTTTACCCTCAAAACGTCGCCATCGTTCTTCTCTTTCCAACAGCATGTCTTTCAAAGCTCAGAGATGTAAAGTTTTTAAACTGTGTGGATCCAAGTGGAGGGATCACATTTTAGTCATTCAGTGATTCAAAGAATATGAACTTTTAATATTCATTCAGATGTTTTCTGACTCTAAATTTTCTTTTCTCATTACTTAGGTTTTTCTAATTTACATTTAAAACATTTTTAGCTATTTTCCAACTTCTTCTCTGTGCTTGTCAGCTTTTAGCAGTTCAGCACTTTTGTTTTCAGGTGAAAATTTGTGTATTTTTCATCTCATTCAACATTTTTAACTTAAAATTCAGCAATTAATTCTTTTCAGTGCATATATTCAAATTCAAGCATTCACACTGCAGTTTCTTCAGAAAATGCACTTTCTAGTTATTAGTGTGAATGCTTGTAAAAGCATTCACAGTATTGTTCTTCTAATCTTTATTCTATTTTATTATTATAGATTCCGTACGTTTTTTGTACTCTATCTCCTTCAAAACCGTTCAACTTAGAAAAACCATTCAAACACCATTAGATTCCTCTTCTTTTGGACATGACTGCTTCTACTTTTTTCATTTATAACATTTATATTTTTAAAATTATTCAACTTTTTTCAACAAAAATTTCCCATGTATTTCAATGGGGAGACCCTTCAAATCCTCATTCAACTTACTCATTTTCAAACTGTATCTACTTCAACATACGTTGACATAGAGCCACCATTCAAACTTTAAAACGAAGACAAGACATTCAACTATTCAATTGTATTTATCTTTTCAATATCTGTTATACTTTTTCTTCAGTTCCAGTTTAAGTTTCATGATGTTTTTTCAGCCGTTTCAGAGTTTATAATGGGTGTGTATGGGACGGAATGTTGGGGCTAGAGTGAGACAGCTGAACTGCTAGAGTGAGAGGAGCGAAAAAATTAATCTTAAAATCTTCTTTAAAACTGCTGCTGTGTCCGCAGCGTTTGCTCTACAGGTATGATTTTACCCTCAAAACGTAGCCATCGCTGTCCTCTTTCATCCAATGTGTTTACTGTTGTACTAGGTGTTATGGTTCTTTCATAAATGTCACCAAAGCACAGACTCCTCCCTCCAACTCCTCCATAGACTCCAATGTTAAAATGGCTCAGAAAGTTCCTTTGAAAATCAGAAGAGCATGCTGTCTTTACACTGTCACCACGTCCATATAATAAACTCCACAGGCATGAAAACTGAGAATTAGGTAGACTAGACATTGCTGCCACTCACGGTGAAAGAATTTTGTCAATACGACATGTACTTTTCATTTGGGAAGGATTTGTTTGGGGCTGACTTTTCTGTTCATTTTAAGCAGCAAAAGTGAGGTGCATGTCTGTGTGCGTGTGTATGGAGCCCCTGGCTCAGTCACTATAGCAACCAGGCTCACACCTGCCTGCCTAACGAGCTCTCTCTCACTGTGCCAAGATTCATCTTGAACACTTCTCTTTCAACTGCTGCTGTGTCCACAGTGTTTGCTCTACAGCCATCATTTTACCCTCAAAACGAAGCCATCGTTGTTCTCTTTCCAACACTGTGTCTTTCAAAGCTCAGAGATGTAAAGTTTTTAAACTGTGTGGATCCAAGTGGAGGGATCACATTTTAGTCATTCAGTGATTCAAAGAATATGAACTTTTAATATTCATTCAGATGTTTTCTGACTCTAAAATTTCTTTTCTCATTAATTAGGTTTTTCTAATTTACATTTAAACCATTTTCAGCTATTTTCCAACTTCTTCTCTGTTCTTGTCAGCTTTTAGCAGTTCAGCTTTTTTGTTTTCAGGTGCAAATTTCTGTATTTGTCATCTCATTCAACATTTTTAACTTAAAATTCAGCAATTAATTCTTTTCAGTGCATATATTCAGATTCAAGCATTCACACTGCAGTTTCTTCAGAAAATGCACTTTCTAGTTATTATTAGTGTGAATGCTTGTAAAAGCATTCACAGTATAGTTGTTGTAATCTTTATTAGTGTGAATGCTTTTACAAGCATTCACAGTATTGTTGTTGTAATCTTTATTATTAGTGTGAATGCTTGTAAAAGCATTCACAGTATTGTTGTTGTAATCTTTATTATTATTATTATTATATCATATTCCGTACGTTTTTGTGCATCTATCTCCTTCAAAACCGTTCAACTTAGAAAAACCATTCAAACACCGTTAGATTCCTCTTCTTTAGGACATGACTGCTTCTATTTTCTCATTTATAACATTTATATTTTAAATTATTCAACTTTTTCAACAAAAATTTCCCATGTATTTCAATGGGAGACCCTTCAAATCCTCATTCAACTTACTCATTTTCAAACTGTATCTACTTCAACATACGTTGACATAGAGCTACCATTCAAACTTTAAAACGAAGACAAGACATTCAACTATTCAACTTGTATTTATCTTTTCAATATCTGTTATACTTTTTCTTCAGTTCCAGTTTAAGTTTCATGATGTTTTTTCAGCCGTTTCAGAGTTTATAATAGGTGTGTATGGGACGGAATGTTGGGGCTAGAGTGAGACAGCTCAACTGCTAGAGTGAGAGGAGCGAAAAAATTAATCTTAAAATCTTTTTTAAAACTGCTGCTGTGTCCGCAGCGTTTGGTCTACAGGTATGATTTTACCCTCAAAACGTAGCCATCGCTGTCCTCTTTCATCCAATGTGTTTACTATTGTACTAGGTGTTATGGTTCTTTCATAAATGTCACCAAAGCACAGCCTCCTCCCTCCAACTCCTCCATAGACTCTAATGTTAAAATGGCTCAGAAGGTTCGTTTGAAAATCAGAAGAGCATGGTGTTTTTACACTGTCACCACGTCCATATAATAAACTCCACAGGCATGAAAACTGAGAATTAGGTAGACTGGACATTGCTGGCGCTCACGGTGAAAGAATTTCGTCAATAGGACCTGTACTTTTCATTTGGGAGCGATTTGTTTCGGCCTGACTTTTCTGTTCATTTTAAGCAGCAAAAGTGAGGTGCATGTCTGTGTGTGTGTGTACTGAGCCATTGGGTGCAGTTACTATAGCAACCAGGCTCACACCTGCCTGCCTAACGAGCTCTGTCTCTCACTGTGCCAAGATTCATCTTAAACACTTCTCTTTCAACTGCTGCTGTGTCCACAGTGTTTGCTCTACAGCCATCATTTTACCCTCAAAACGAAGCCATCGTTCTTCTCTTTCCAACAGCATGTCTTTCAAAGCTCAGAGATGTAAACCTTTAAAAGTGTGTGGATCCAAGTGTAGGGATTACACTTTAGTCATTCAGTGATTCAAAGAATATGAACTTTTAATATTCATTCAGGTGTTTTTTGACTTTAAATTTTCTTTTTTCATTTCTTATGTTTTTCTAATTTACAATTAAAACATTTTCAGCTATTTTCCAACTTCTTTTCTGTGGCTGTCAGCTTTTAGCAGTTCAGCACTTTTGTTTTCAGGTGCAAATTTCTGTATTTTTCAGCTCATTCAACATTTTTAACTTAAAATTCAGCAATTAATTCATTTCAGTGCATACATTCAGATTCAAGCATTCACACTGCAGTTTCTTCAGAAAATGCACTTTCTAGTTATTATTATTATTATATCATATTCCGTACGTTTTTGTGCATCTATCTCCTTCAAAACCGTTCAACTTAGAAAAACCATTCAAACACCGTTAGATTCCTCTTCTTTTGGACAAGTGTGCTTCTACTTTTCTCATTTTTAACATTTATATTTTTAAAATTATTCAACTGTTTTCAACAAAAATTTCCCATGTATTTCAATGGGGAGACCCTTCAAATCCTCATTCAACTTACTCATTTTCAAACTGTATCTACTTCAACATACGTTGACATAGAGCCACCATTCAAACTTTAAAACGAAGACGAGACATTCAACTATTCAAATTGTATTTATCTTTTCAATATCTGTTATACTTTTTCTTCAGTTCCAGTTTAAGTTTCATGATGTTTTTTCAGCCGTTTCAGCGTTTATAATGGGTGTGTATGGGACGGAATGTTGGGGCTAGAGTGAGACAGCTCAACTGCTAGAGTGAGAGGAGCAAAAAAATTAATCTTAAAATCTTTTTTAAAACTGCTGCTGTGTCCGCAGCGTTTGCTCTACAGGTATGATTTTACCCTCAAAACGTAGCCATCGCTGTCCTCTTTCATCCAATGTGTTTACTATTGTGCTAGGTGTTATGGTTCTTTCATAAATGTCACCAAAGCACAGCCTCCTCCCTCCAACTCCTCCATAGACTCCAATGTTAAAATGGCTCAGAAAGTTCCTTTGAAAATCAGAAGAGCAGGCTGTCTTTACACTGTCACCACGTCCATATAATAAACTCCACAGGCATGAAAACTGAGAATTAGGTAGACTAGACATTGCTGCCGCTCACGGTGAAAGAATTTTGTCAATACGACTTATACTTTTCATTTGGGAGCGATTTGTTTCGGCCTGACTTTTCTGTTCATTTTAAGCAGCAAAAGTGAGGTGCATGTCTGCGTGTGTATGGAGCCATTGGGTGCAGTCACTATAGCAACCAGGCTCACACCTGCCTGCTTAACGAGCTCTCTCTCTCACTGTGCCAAGATTCATCTTAAACACTTCTCTTTCAACTGCTGCTGTGTCCACAGTGTTTGCGCTACAGCCATCATTTTACCCTCAAAACGAAGCCATCGTTGTTCTCTTTCCAACACTGTGTCTTTCAAAGCTCAGAGATGTAAAGTTTTTAAACTGTGTGGATTCAAGTGGAGGGATCACATTTTAGTCATTCAGTGATTCAAAGAATATGAATTTTTAATATTCATTCAGATGTTTTCTGACTCTAAATTTTCTTTTCTCATTACTTAGGTTTTTCTAATTTACATTTAAAACATTTTCAGCTCTTTTCCAACTTCTTCTCTGTGCTTGTCAGCTTTTAGCAGTTCAGCACTTTTGTTTTCAGGTGAAAATTTCTGTATTTTTCATCTCATTCAATATTTTAAACTTAAAATTCAGCAATTAATTCATTTCAGTGCATACATTCAGATTCAAGCATTCACACTGCAGTTTCTTCAGAAAATGCATTTCTAGTTAGTGTGAATGCTTGTAAAAGCATTCACAGTATAGTTGTTGTAATCTTTATTATTATTAGTGTGAATGCTTGTAAAAGCATTCACAGTATAGTTGTTGTAATCTTTATTATTATTATTATTATTATCTATTCCGTACGTTTTTTGTAGTCCTACTACTTCAAAACCGTTCAACTTAGAAAAACCATTCAAACACCGTTAGATTCCTCTTCTTTTGGACATGACTGCTTCTATTTTTCTCATTTTTAACATTTATATTTTTAATTTTATTCAACTTTTTTCAACAAAAATTTCCCATGTATTTCAATAGGGAGACCCTTCAAATCCTCATTCAACTTACTCATTTTTAAACTCCTACTACTTCCACATACGTTGACATAGATCCACCATTCAAACTTTAAAACGAAGACAAGACATTCAACTATTCAACTTGTATTTATCTTTTCAATATCTGTTATACTTTTTCTTCAGTTCCAGTTTAAGTTTCATGATGTTTTTTCAGCCATTTCAGAGTTTATAATGGGTGTGTATGGGACGGAATGTTGGAGGTTAGAGTGAGAGCTTCAACTGCCAGAGTGAGAGGAGCGAAAAAATTAATCTTAAAATATTTTTTAAAACTGCTGCTGTGTCCGCAGCGTTTGCTCTACCGGTCTGATTTTACCCTCAAAACGTAGCCATCGCTGTCCTCTTTCATCCAATGTGTTTACTATTGTCCTAGGTGTTATGGTTCTTTCATAAATGTCACCAAAGCACAGCCTCCTCCCTCCAACTCCTCCATAGACTCTAATGTTAAAATGGCTCAGAAGGTTCGTTTGAAAATCAGAAGAGCATGGTGTTTTTACACTGTCACCACGTCCATATAATAAACTCCACAGGCATGAAAACTGAGAATTAGGTAGACTAGACATTGCTGCCGCTCACGGTGAAAGAATTTCGTCAATAGGACCTGTACTTTTCATTTGGGAAGGATTTGTTTGGGGCTGACGTTTCTGTTCATTTTAAGCAGCAAAAGTGAGGTGCATGTCTCTGTGCGTGTGTATGGAGCCCCTGGCTCAGTCACTATAGCAACCAGGCTCACACCTGCCTGCCTAACGAGCTCTGTCTCTCACTGTGCCAAGATTCATCTTAAACACTTCTCTTTCAACAGCTGCTGTGTCCACAGTGTTTGCTCTACAGCCATCATTTTACCCTCAAAACGAAGCCATCGTTGTTCTCTTTCCAACAGCGTGTCTTTCAAAGCTCAGAGATGTAAACCTTTAAAACTGTGTGGATCCAAATGGAGGGATCATATTTTAGTCATTCAGTGATTCAAAGAATATGAACTTTTAATATTCATTCAGATGTTTTCTGACTTTAAATAGTCTTTTCTCATTACTCAGGTTTTTCTAATTTACATTTAAAACATTTTCAGCCATTTTCCAACTTCTTCTCTGTGCTTGTCAGCTTTTAGCAGTTCAGCACTTTTGTTTTCAGGTGAAAATTTCTGTATTTTTCATCTCATTCAACATTTTTAACTTAAAATTCAGCAATTAATTCTTTTCAGTGCATATATTCAGATTCAAGCATTCACACTGCAGTTTCTTCAGAAAATGCACTTTCTAGTTCTATTTTATTATTATCTATTCCGTACGTTTTTTGTACTCTATCTCCTTCAAAACCGTTCAACTTAGAAAAACCATTCAAACACCGTTAGATTCCTCTTCTTTTGGACAAGACTGCTTCTACTTTTCTCATTTATAACATTTATATTTTTAAAATTATTCAACTTTTTTCATCAAAAATTTCCCATGTATTTCAATGGGGAGACCCTTCAAATCCTCATTCAACTTACTCATTTTCAAACTGTATCTACTTCCACATACGTTGACATAGAGCCACCATTCAAACTTTAAAACGAAGACAAGACATTCAACTATTCAACTTGTATTTATCTTTTCAATATCTATTATACTTTTTCTTCAGTTCCAGTTTAAGTTTCATGATGTTTTTCAGCCGTTTCAGAGTTTATAATGGGTGTGTATGGGACGGAATGTTGGGGCTAGAGTGAGACAGCTGAACTGCTAGAGTGAGAGGAGCAAAAAAATTAATCTTAAAATATTTTTTAAAACTGCTGCTGTGTCCACGGTGTTTGGTCTACAGGTATGATTTTACCCTTAAAACGTAGCCATCGCTGTCCTCTTTCATCCAATGTGTTTACTATTGTACTAGGTGTTATGGTTCTTTCATAAATGTCACCAAAGCACAGCCTCCTCCCTCCAACTCCTCCATAGACTCTAATGTTAAAATGGCTCAGAAGGTTCGTTTGAAAATCAGAAGAGCATGGTGTTTTTACACTGTCACCACGTCCATATAATAAACTCCACAGGCATGAAAACTGAGAATTAGGTAGACTGGACATTGCTGCCGCTCACGGTGAAAGAATTTCGTCAATAGGACCTGTACTTTTCATTTGGGAGCGATTTGTTTCGACCTGACTTTTCTGTTCATTTTAAGCAGCAAAAGTGAGGCGCATGTCTGTGCGCGTGTGTATGGAGCCACTGGGTGCAGTTACTATAGCAACCAGGCTCACACCTGCCTGCCTAACGAGCTCTGTCTCTCACTCTGCCAAGATTCATCTTAAACACTTCTCTTTCAACTGCTGCTGTGTCCACAGTGTTTGCTCTACAGCCATCATTTTACCCTCAAAATGAAGCCATCGTTCTTCTCTTTCCAACAGCGTGTCTTTCAAAGCTCAGAGATGTAAACCTTTAAAACTGTGTGGATCCAAGTGGAGGGATCACATTTTAGTCATTCAGTGATTCAAAGAATATGAACTTTTAATATTCATTCAGATGTTTTCTGACTCTAAATAGTCTTTTGTCATTTCTTATGTTTTTCTAATTTACATTTAAAACATTTTCAGCTCTTTTCCAACTTCTGTGTGGATGTCAGCTTTTAGCAGTTCAGCTTTTTTGTTTTCAGGTGCAAATTTCTATATTTTTCATCTCATTCAACATTTTTAACTTAAAATTCAGCAATTAATTCATTTCAGTGAATACATTCAGATTCAAGCATTCACACTGCAGTTTCTTCAGAAAATGCACTTTCTAGTTATTATTATTATCTATTCCGTACGTTTTTTGTAGTCCTACTACTTCAAAACCGTTCAACTTAGAAAAACCATTCAAACACCGTTAGATTCCTCTTCTTTTGGACACGACTGCTTCTATTTTTCTCATTTTTAATATTTATATTTTTAATTTTATTCAACTTTTTTCAACAAAAATTTCCCATGTATTTCAATGGGGAGACCCTTCAAATCCTCATTCAACTTACTCATTTTTAAACTCCTACTACTTCAACATACGTTGACATAGAGCCACCATTCAAACTTTAAAACGAAGACAAGACATTCAACTATTCAACTTGTATTTATCTTTTCAATATCTGTTATACTTTTGCTTCAGTTCCAGTTTAAGTTTCATGATGTTTTTTCAGCCGTTTCAGAATTTATAATGGGTGTGTATGGGACGGAATGTTGGGGCTAGAGTGAGGCAGCTCAACTGCTAGAGTGAGAGGAGCAAAAAAATTAATCTTAAAATATTTTTTAAAACTGCTGCTGTGTCCGCAGCGTTTGCTCTACAGGTATGATTTTACCCTCAAAACGTAGCCATCGCTGTCCTCTTTCATCCAATGTGTTTACTATTGTACTAGGTGTTATGGTTCTTTCATAAATGTCACCAAAGCACAGCCTCCTCCCTCCAACTCCTCCATAGACTCTAATGTTAAAATGGCTCAGAAGGTTCGTTTGAAAATCAGAAGAGCATGGTGTCTTTACACTGTCACCACGTCCCTATAATAGACTCCACAGGCATGAAAACTGAGAATTAGGTAGACTGGACATTGCTGTCGCTCACGGTGAAAGAATTTTGTCAATAGGACCTGTACTTTTCATTTGGGAGCGATTTGTTTCGACCTGACTTTTCTGTTCATTTTAAGCAGCAAAAGTGAGGCGCATGTCTGTGCGCGTGTGTATGGAGCCAGTGGGTGCGGTCACTATAGCAACCAGGCTCACACCTGCCTGCCTAACGAGCTCTGTCTCTCACTGTGCCAAGATTCATCTTAAACACTTCTCTTTCAACTGCTGCTGTGTCCACAGTGTTTGGTCTACAGCCATCATTTTACCCTCAAAACGTCGCCATCGTTGTTCTCTTTCCAACACTGTGTCTTTCAAAGCTCAGAGATGTAACGTTTTTAAACTGTGTGGATCCAAGTGGAGGGATCACATTCTAGTCATTCAGTGATTCAAAGAATATGAACTTTTAATATTCATTCAGATGTTTTCTGACTCTAAATTTTCTGTTCTCATTTCTTAGGTTTTCCAAATTTTAATTTAAAAATTTTTCAGCTATTTTCCAACTTCTTCTGTGTGAACATCAGCTTTCAAAAGTTCTGCACTTTTGTTTTCAGGTTAAAAACTCTGTATTTTCCAGCTCATTCAACATTTTTATTTTTAACTTAAAATTCAGCAATTAATTCATTTCAGTGCATACATTCAGATTCAAGCATTCACACTGCAGTTTCTTCAGAAAATGCACTTTCTAGTTATTCCGTTTTATCTATTCCGTACGTTTTTTGGCATCTATCTCCTTCAACACCATTCAACTTAGAAAAACCATTGAAACACCATTAGATTCCTCTTCTTTTGGACATGACTGCTTGTATTTTTCTCATTTTTAACTTTTATATTTTTTAAATTATTCAACTTTATTCAACAAAAATTTCCCATGTATTTCAATGGGGAGACCCTTCAAATCCTCATTCAACTTACTCCTCTTTCAAATGTATCTACTTCCACATACGTTGACATAGAGCCACCATTCAAACTTTAAAACGAAGCCAAGACCTTCCACTATTCAACTTGTATTTATCTTTTCAATATCTATTATACTTTTTCTTCAGTTCCAGTGTAAGTTTCATTCTTTTTTTCAGCCGTTTCAGAGTTTATAATGGGTGTGTATGGGACGGAATGTTGGGGCTAGAGTGAGACAGCTCAACTGCTAGAGTGAGAGGAGCAAAAAAATTAATCTTAAAATCTTTTTTAAAACTGCTGCTGTGTCCGCAGCGTTTGCTCTACAGGTATGATTTTACCCACAAAACGTAGCCATCGCTGTCCTCTTTCATCCAATGTGTTTACTATTGTACTAGGTGTTATGGTTCTGTCATAAATGTCACCAAAGCACAGCCTCCTCCCTCCAACTCTTCCATAGACTCTAATGTTAAAATGGCTCAGAAGGTTCGTTTGAAAATCAGAAGTACAGGCTGTCTTTACACTGTCACCACGTCCATATAATAAACTCCACAGGCATGAAAAATGAGAATTAGGTAGACTGGACATTGCTGCCGCTCACGGTGAAAGAATTTTGTCAATACAAGTTGTCGTTTTCTTTTGGGAACGATTTGTTTCGGGCTGACATTTCTGTTCATTTTAAACAGCAAAAGTGAGGCGCATGTCTGTGTGCGTGTGTATGGAGCCATTGGGTGCAGTCACTATAGCAACCAGGCTCACACCTGCCTGCTTAACGAGCTCTCTCTCACTCTGCCAAGATTCATCTTAAACACTTCTCTTTCAACTGCTGCTGTGTCCACAGTGTTTGCTCTACTGCCACCATTTTACCCTCAAAAGGTCGCCATCGTTGTTCTCTTTCCAGCACCATGTCTTTCAAAGCTCATAGATACAAACTTTGTAAACTGTGTGGATCCAAGTGGAGGGATCACATTTTAGTCATTCAGTGATTCAAAGAATATGAACTTTTAATATTCATTCAGATGTTTTCTGACTCTAAATTTTTCTTTTCTCATTTCTTAGGTTTTTTGAATTTTAATTTAAAAACTTTTCAGCTATTTTCCAACTTCTTCTGTGTGATTGTCAGCTTTTAGCAGTTCAGCACTTTTGTTTTCAGTTTAAAAATTCATTTTTTTTTTATCTCATTCAAAATTTTTAACTTAAATTCAGTAATTATTTCATTTCAGTGCATACATTCAGATTCAAGCATTCACACTGCAGTTTCTTCAGAAAATGCACTTTCTAGTTATTATTTTCTTTTCCATACGTTTATCGCCATCTATCTCCTTCAAAACCGTTCAACTTAGAAAAATCATTCAAACACCGTTAGATTCCTCTTCTTTTGGACAAGTGTGCTTCTATTTTTCTCATTTTTAACATTTACATATTTTAAATTATTCAACTTTATTGAACAAAAATTTCCCATGTATTTCAATGGGGAGATCCTTCAAATTCTCCTTCAACTTACTCATTTTTCAACTCCAACTACTTCCACATACATCGACGTAGAGCCACCATTCAAACTTTAAATAGAAGCCAAGACATTCAGCTATTCAACTTGTATTTATCTTTTCAATATCTATTATAATATTTCTTCAGTACCAGTTTAAGTTTCATGCTTTTTTTCCAGCCGTTTCAGAGTTTTTAATGGGTGTGTATGGGACGGAATGTTGCAGCTAGAGTGAGACAGCTCAACTGGTAGAGTGAGAGGAGGGGGAAAATTTATCTTAAAATCTTTTCTTAAAACTGCTGCTGCGTCCACAATGTTCGCTCTACAGCCATCATTTTACCCTCAAAATGTAGCAATTGTTGCCCTCTTTCATCCAATGTGTTTATTATTGTAATAGGTGTTATGGTTCTTTCATAAATGTCACCAATGCACAGCCTCCTCCCTCCAACTCTTCCATAGAGTCCAATGTTAAAATGGCTCAGAAAGTTTGTTTGAAAATCAGAAGTACAGGCTGTCTTTACACTGTCACCACGTCCATAAAATAAACTCCACAGGCATGAAAACTGAGAATTTGGTAGACTGGATATTGCTGCAACTCACGGCAATACAAGTTGTCGTTTTCTTTTGGGAACGATTTGTTTCGGGCTGACTTTTCTGTTCATTTTAAGCAGCAAAAGTGAGGCGCATGTCTGTGTGCGTGTGTATGGAGCCATTGGGTGCAGTCACTATAGCAACCAGGCTCACACCTGCCTGCCTAACGAGCTCTCTCTCTCACTGTGCCAAGATTCATCTTAAACACTTCTCTTTCAACTGCTGCTGTGTCCACAGTGTTTGCTCTACAGCCATCATTTTACCCTCAAAACGTAGCCATCGTTGTTCTCTTTCCAACACTGTGTCTTTCAAAGCTCAGAGATGTAAGCCTTTAAAACTGTGTGGATCCAAATGGAGGGATCACATTTTAGTCATTCAGTGATTCAAAAAATATGAACTTTTAATATTCATTCAGATGTTTTCTGACTCTAAATTTTATTTTGTCATTACTCATCTTTTTCTAATTTACATTTAAAACATTTTCAGCTATTTTCCAAGTTCTTCTGTGTGAACGTCAGATTTCAGCATTCACACTGCAGTTTCTTCAGAAAATGCACTTTCTAGTGTTTTAATGTTCTTCATTATTAAACATTTGTACATAAATAAGTGACATAATACTCAGTACTTACTTTCGAAAGTTTACTCTTCGGCTCCTCCGCTTCAGCCGTCTGCTGTATTTTTCGGCAAAATTATCCACACCCACCGCCGCGCTATGAATTGTGGAATATGTGGGATCACGAAGTGTACACCGGACCACACTTCAAATTTGGAGAAATCGCCGGCGCATTTGGAGTACACTTCGGATTGGGACAGCCGTCGTCGCATCGCTGTGACAAAATAGGTCTCAAAATGCATACTTAGAAGCGTGCGGTCGCTGGATTGGGACACAGCCCATGGCCCTTTCTCAATTCTCATGTACGCAAGTCCGTACTCGCGTTCTCGGTGAGTATGGACTTGCTGAGAACGCGAGTACGGACTTGCGATTTATACAATCGGAACACCAGCGTACTTGATGATGTCACAGGTCCAGAGTTTTTACTGCCATCCCCTCTTAATTTAACTGTGAGTAATATGTTATGAAGCTTAACTTTAATCTCAGCCAAACCGATTTACTCAGGAACAAATAAAACACTGAAATAAACCAACTATTAACATTTAGAAGTGATCTAAGTGACTTATTTATCATGTTTAACCTCAGCAGCAAAATCTCTATTAATAAAACTAGTGTACATGTATGCCTTAATAAAAACAAACAGGTGAGATGTTAGAACGCTTTTATTTTTATTTTAGTGGACACTCAATACAATAGACAGCTGCTGGGGTTTGGGTTTGTTTAACCTGAGTATCGAAAAGACCGCACGGGGGAGGGGTTAAAAACGATGTGCCGAGAGTCCGCTGTTCTCGCCGGCTCTAGTGATCCTTGACCTCGCTGTCTGCTATGGAGCTGGCGGGTCACAGACATCTCCGAAAACGTCGGAGCACATTTGGAAATATATGATATCTTGATAAATCGAGCAGATATTTGAAGCTTACACAGCTACACTCTCGCTGGAAAATAACTTAAAAGTTTATTTTGTGACCCAGAAAGAGTAATATTTAAAAGTTTTTAGCCGCACTCGTCCACCATTGCCGCGTTTGAGTTTTGGACGAAATGCATTCTGGGATATTTAGCTGTACCAAGTCCACACAAGTCACCACCGATGCATGCTTGATAAAGCAGGCGGAGCGAGAACACATCCGGGAATTTTTCGCATTCTTGGCTTGATGCGTACTTTGAATTGGAACAGTACTTGGTCTCCGACTGATGACGTATCACCAGTACACGAGAACGCAAGTACGCACAAGTACGCATATTGAGACAGGCCCCATGTCTTGCTTCACTCATGAGCAAACACTTTCTATCACAATTCTTCTAATAACTAATTGGCTCAACATAGCAAACTGTGTGAACCTGCGCCCCCTGTAGGCCTGGAGAAATAACATAAAAACAGTTCCAGTAGATACACAGTCATTCTGTTTCTAAAAACTGAGTGGTTATGAGAGGATGATCAACATATGAAGACATTACAAAGTTTTGTAATTCTTGTTTTGTACTCACTCAATGGAAATATATGTGTTTCATGAGGTGGATGAGTGACAGACCATAAAAATTATTTTCAAATTACTCTGGATGTGGCCTGACCATAACAGAAATGATACTAATATGAAATAATAATAGATATAATAATAGAAATAATATGTCATTCTTTATTTCCGGTTGTGTCCAGGCTGTCAGGCTGTCAGATCTCAGAGGAAGGCTGTATCTGTCTGGGCTCAGCTCTGAAATCCAACCCCTCACACTTAAGAGAGTTGGACCTGAGCTACAACCATCCAGGAGACCTAGGGGTGAAGCTACTGACTGCCGGACTGAAGGATCCACAGTGGAGACTTGACAGTCTCAGGTATGGACTCTACTGTTAAACTCACATGCTCTCTTGCAAAAAGATCCTCGATAACGAGGAAGCTTCTGAAGGTTCATTCTGGCTTTATTTCTTCCTGCAGCCTGGAGCATGGTGGAGAGCAAAGGCTGAAACCTGGTCTGAAAAAGTGTAAGCATGTTTTTATTCTGCATCATTACAAACTAGTCACATTTCTGCTAAATGTCTCTCACTACATTGGTGAAAAACTCAGCGGTAAACATGTGAACATGTGACATGTCACATGTTCACATGTTTACTGATGCATCAGCTGCTCACGTCATAGTATCTGTCACTCGTGACAACACCGTGGTAGCACAAGGCTGGAAGTGTCTTGATGCATGCTCAATCATCCAGGTAAGTAAATCTCCAAAAGTTGATTCTGTTCATCTGGACGTTTTCAGTGGGAGAAACGTTTTGTCACTCATCCAGGTGACTTCTTCAGTCTCAGCTGACTGCAGGTTTCCAACCTTATAAACAGGACATTTGCACAATGACTGAAACCAGCCCACTGAAGGAACAATGGGCTGGGAGGTCAGTTCCTTCATCATAATTATGCAATATCTCATGACCATTGATCAACAACCACTGATCACAGCCCACTGATCAATGGCCATGAGTACCATTCACAGAGAGTTGGGGAATGGCTGCAATCACAGCATTGTAAGATGGTGACAGATGTACCCTTAGGCCCCCTCCTCGACTCAGAGATGGTCTTTCCCTTTTCACGTAAATGGCCTCCTTGACTCCGCGCTCAAACCAGCGTTCCTCCCTGTCCAGGATGTGTACATCCTCATCATTGAAAGAGTGTCCACTGGCCTGTAGGTGTAAATAGACTGCAGAGTCCTGGCCTGACGAGGTCGCTCTGCTGTGCTGTGCCATCCGCTTCGCCAGAGGTTGTTTGGTTTCCCCGATGTATAGTCCTGGCAATCCTCCGGGCACTTAACAGCGTACACTATGTTACTCTGTTTGTGTCGGGGGCAGTGTTGGGTAAGTTACTTTAAATTAGTAACTTAGTTACATTACTAGTTACTTCTCTAAAAAAGTAACTCAGTTACTTCAAGTTACTCGTTACTTTCAAAGTAACTAGTTACTAGGGAAAGTAACTTTGGTTTTACTCAGAATTCTCTTGTTAATGTGTTGCTTCCGTAACTGGATACCCAGCCAGACTGCCAGTCTTCTAGCTTGCTTACTTGCCACAAGTGCACTGTGCCACCTACCAATAGAAAGGAAAAAATAATGTGCACATTTCCACGAGAGAAATCCCACGCCTGGACCGTCGTTGACCGCCGCCATGATTCTAGCCTGCTTTTTACATCCAACACAAAAAACTGCAGTCGTGGTGCTTTTGATTGTACTCAGAACTTGGAAATTCTGCCTTCTGAATAGGAAGATGTAGGTAACACCAGACTGCAGATGAGCTGCATACAGGGCTGGACTGGGACAAAAATATCGTCCCGGGCATTTTGACTAGAGACCGGCCCGCCATTATAGGAAAAATCATAAAGCCTTTGAATGAAAATAAACACTGTTGTGACAGTGATGTACACT
The DNA here is from genome assembly GCF_001858045.2 of Oreochromis niloticus. Lineage (NCBI taxonomy): Eukaryota > Metazoa > Chordata > Actinopteri > Cichliformes > Cichlidae > Oreochromis > Oreochromis niloticus. The sequence continues at coordinate 41,714,080 of NC_031971.2, read as the reverse complement.
GTTCTGATGGTATATATGTATCAATCTATCAATTGTTTGTTGTAAGACTCAGATAATTATTTTTTTAAAAGCGAGACATTTTAAATGAGAATAATAAAGAAAAGTATTTCTTTGTGCCCCCCTTTCCCTGTTAATGCCCTACCTGGCCCCATGGCAACACTTTGCTAGACCCACCCCTGCACAGTTACCAGTTGTCAGCTACGTAGAAAAGGATCCTGGTGTTATTTGTCTCTCAGAAACAGCTCATAACTTCCCTTCAACTCATTCATGTCACCTAACAGGTAAACCTGTTTCTCCATCACCTGTTCAGCTCTGATGATTCAGTAAGGACATCTCCTGGTTTCATCTGCATGTTTCCCTCTCACCAGATAACCAAACTGATATCATGACCAGCAGCTTTACAGCTGTGGCTCCAGCAAACATCAGCTGATACTAGAAATTAATATTAAATAAATTCTAACAACAGCTGATCAAGCTTAAACGTGCTGCTGTTGTTTAACGCGACATCCGCTGGTTTCCTCTTTCTGGCGCAAAGTGGGCGATAAATAAACAAGAGAGAAAAGCCGATCAGCTGATCATTGATCAGTTTCGTGACTGAAGTAGCAACAGGAGAGAATGAGAGAAGAAGAGGCAGCTGTGCAGCTTCAGCTTTGTGTCTTTTTCATTGTAGCTGAAGTCCGGGACAAACTGTTCCTTTTCACCTCAGTACGAAACGCGTAATATTTTCTCTGAATACGAGACGATTCTGTTTTTTACGGCACGGTTGGCAACTCTAATAATGAACCGTATGAACAAAATAAAGTTCAACATCAGTAACATAGCACCCACACAGCTGTATAGAAACTCCGCCATGCTAGCTAGCACGCAGTACGAAAATGTCAGCATACCGAAAATAAACTCCACCTAAACTTGGTTTATATCTGACCCGGATAGACTGCAGGTCATAACTTCTTACCTGAAGTTCAGTTCACCTGACACGCGGACCGGTGGCCGCTTTGGGTCTCTCCTCTTGCCTCCCTTTTCCTTCATCCACCTGCTGGCTTCCACCACTTGCTAATGTTATTGAATCTGTGGAAGCTCCGCGATATCCACCACACGAAGTAACGAGTAACGAGCCTATCTAAATCCCAGTAACGAGTAACACGTTCCTGATTTTGGCATAATAACTAGTTACCGTGCTCGTTACCACAATAATAACGTAGTTACTGTAACGCGTTACTTAATAACGCGTTAGTCCCAACACTGGTCGGGGGACCCGATCCTTGGGGTGGACCAGTTTTTGGTGCAGCGTGTTTTGGGGCCACAGAGACTCGGTAAAGAGAGGCGATCACTTCTATTATCCCCAGAGAGGGAAAAGATCAATTGGACTGTGGAAATTACTGACCTGCAAGTGTATTAAATACTGACTATAAATTGAGATTGGAATCAGTATTACCAGACGTAATTGTTGTTGCCATTGCACTGTGTTGACGATAAAATTTGGGCTGTTCTTTCTGGGCTTCTTTTTTGTTTGTTTGTTTTTGTTTCTATGTGTATGGACAGACTGCAAATCAGTTTCTTATTGGGGACAATAAAGTTACCATTGAACAGACCTAATACACAACAAGTAAACAGGTTTTATCAGACAAACTCAGGATAGTATTAGGAGAACACCACACATCATGAAGTGACTCTGCTAATAAGTTTAGCTGCAGAGAAAGCATTCGATTCTGTGAGTCTTTTCTGCATGAACTCATACAGTATCAGCACACTGGCAGCACTATATGATAAACCAAGATCAGTGTGGATCTGACAGACTCATTCTACCTACACAGAGGAGCACTACAAGGATGCTGCGCTCCTCCACTCCTCACCAATGGAAAAAAAAGGAGTAACATCTACTAAAGGAGAGCAGAAAATGGCCTTGTTTGCAGATGTTCTTCTGTTAGCTTTAACACAACCTACCCAAACACTCCCAAAATTGATGACCATGTTAGAATTTGGCTAATATTCTTGGTATAAAATTAATAGTATACATAAACTAAGGTTTACTTTAACCCATCAAAAGAACTAAGAATGAACTATAATTGGAAGTGGGTGAGTCTAGAATGAATGAATAGAATGAGTCTATTAAATGTTTGGGGGTTACCCTGCGGGGTTCTAAAATGTTTGAGGTTCAACATAAAGTCAGATGTTCAAAGGTGGAATCCCCTTTTTGACTTTGAGTTCTCGGATAGAGTCCATCAGGATGAACATTCTCCCACACATGCTTTATTATTTTCAGTGCCTCCCAAGATCGCTAAAACACTTTGAAGAATGGGACAGACTACTTTAGAGATATCTGTGGGAAGAGAGCCAGGGTCAGGTATAAAACACTACAAGGGGGGAAAGGGCCTTCCACACCGACGGGACGATTACTGCGCTGCCCAGATGAGACCATTAGTGCGTATATGTTCACTGTCCTACACATCCGGCTGGAAAGAAATAGAGGGGGCAGCTGTGAAGGTATTCCTGTTATGGCCCTCCTGGCTGATGGTAAACTCCAGGTGAGTTGAAGGTTTCAGAAAAGCCCTGTACTGGATTGTCCATGTAACGCCCTGAAAAGTGTAATTAGTACTTGTAAAGTAGGGGACCCAAACAGAATGTTGAGATGGTGCACCCACGATTCTGACTTTGTTCCCAACAAAAGTGACGACAGATTTGAGGCTCACATGCTATAATTCACTTCTCAGTTTTGCAGCTTTACAAAATAAGTATGGTTTAGAAAAAGCCAGACATTAATGAGACCAGCACAATGTTGTGTTTTCCAGACTTTATACTGGAATTCAGGTGTCTAAACAAGGGAATACAGACTATAAAAGGAAGCAGTGGGAGGCTGAACTAAATGAAACCTGGGAAAAGTCTGCCAGCTTCAGTGGACTTTCACAGACTCAAATACATGGAGAGAGTTCTGTTTGAAGATTCAGAGAAGACATGTGGGCCATGGACATGGCTGTGGACTTTGCCACTCGTGGTCTTCTGGGGATGCCATATTATTAGAGGTTACAGGAAGGAAATCCATAGTCACATAAAATGTGTTTGGTGTTAAGATTCCCTTTAAATGTGAGTGATGTACCACAAAAGTTGAAAAGAAATGATAAAAACTGTTTGGTCTGCTTATGTAAAAAAGCTATTACGAGGAAATGTCTGAAGGTTGAAGCACCTACCACTGAAGAATGGGTTACTATTTTGCGTGAAGTTTACATAATGGAAGAGATCACGTTTTGTTTGGGTTCAAAAAGATCAGTTTTACAGGATCTGGTCAAAACAGTCCGACTACGTAACACCTGTAAGATCTGACTTCATGTAAAACCACAGTACTTAACTATTGTTTGTAGCTAACTCTTAATTAAACCTCCACAGTTTTCAGTCTTTCTGTTTTTTTCCATTTGTCACAACCAGTGATGCTTTTCTAACATCAACAACAGAAATAAAAAGAAAATTACAAAATGACCAGACCATAGTCGGTCCCTTTATGTCCCAATAATAACTTGTTAGATTGTATTTATTTAAACATCACTGTCAGTCTGGTGTTAATGATGCTTTGTTTTTATCCCACTCTCAGATTTCTGTGAACTTGCACTGGATGCAAACACAGCAAACAGGAAACTCAAACTGTCAGACAACAACAGGCAGGTGACAGCAGTGACAGAGAAGCAGCCTTATTCTGTTCATCCAGAGAGGTTTGACGTCTGGCTTCAGCTGCTATGTACCTCTGGGCTGACTGGTCGCTGTTACTGGGAGGTTGAGTGGAAAGGATTTGTTTTTATAGCAGTGAGTTACAGGAGCGTCAGAAGGAGAGGAAACAGTTATGACTGCAGGTTTGGAGGGAATGATCACTCCTGGAGTCTGAGGTGTGCTGAAGATGAAAGTTTCTCCGTTTGGCACAATAACAGAGAAACAGCCATCCCCTCCTCTTCCTCCTCCTCCATCTCTCACAGAGTAGCGGTGTATGTGGATCGGCCTGCTGGTATCCTGACCTTCTACAGAATTTCTTCCGGCTCACCGATCCATCTCTACACTTTCCACACCACCTTCAGCAAACCCGTGTACCCTGGGTTCTGGTTAGTGTCACATGGTTCTTCAGTGTCCCTCTGCCCACTGTAGGAGGACGAGTCTTCCATGTGCGGTTGCTGGCAGAAAGGTTTTGATTTTGAATGTTGAACATATGAAGTATGTGTGGGGATGGTCTAACAGATGGCAGAGTGTTAATACAATCATGTGATGTTCTGCTTGTATAATAAAACCTGTACTTCATGTTTTATAAATTCTGTAAACATCAAAAATTGCTCTTTTTAAAATCAGTTTTCTCCTCTCTGCTTACAAACTGTGATTCAAAGCATACAATAAACCACATTATTTGTCATGTGTCATTGTGTGGTTGGCAGCTTTCAGAGGACACGGAGAGAGGAACTTCACTCAGACGGGTTTATTGTTGGAAGTTAGAGAACAAAATGGAAAAGTAACAGAAAACTCGGACTAAACTAGAGTCGAGAACCTACTGGTTGCTAAACCAAAGAAACAGTGCACACACATGGGACAGGTGCGATGATGATGTGACAAAGACCAGAGGGACACTCAGACAATAAGGACGCAGGAGGGAATCAGGGCAGAGAGGACACACCTGGGAAACGTGGCTGAAAGGAATCTAAATGATGAAACACAGGAAGTAATAATAATAATACATTTTAGTATAGTATGGTGCTCCAGGAGTATGGGGTGTTTGGCCCATTGCTACGGGAACGCCTTGGTGTTCCTCCGACAAGCTGGAGGAGGTGGCTGGGGAGAGGGAGGTTTGGGCTTCTCTGCTTGGGCTGGTGCCCCCGCGACCCGGCCCCAGATAAGCGGAAGAAGATGGATGGATGGATGGATGGATGGATGGACATTTTATTTATAGGTGCCTTTAAAGATCATCAAGGTCACCTTACATTAGTACAACAAAATAAAAACATAAAGGTAAATGAAAAATAAAGAACAAGCATAGAAGCTAAACAAGGTAAAAATAGACAAAGATGGAGTCATGACGAAGGGTATGCAATCCTGAAAAGATGGGTTTGAAGACACAATTTAAAAGTAGAGAGAGAGTTTGTAGCCCGGAGATCTGGTGGAAGTGCATCCAAAGTCTCGGGCAGAACGACTAAAGGCTCTGAGTCCTGTGGAAGTCAGGCGAGCAGGTGGAACAGACAGAAGGGAAGCTGAAGAAGAGAGGAGTGTACGAGAGTGCGAGTACGTACGGAGGAGATCAGATAAATATGGAGGACCGAGGTTATGAAGGGCTTTGAAAGTAAGAAGCAGAAACTGGAAGCCAATGGAGCTGTTTAAGAACAGCTGTTATATGTTCAGTGGATCTAATTCTGGATATAATACGAGCAGCTGTATTTTGAACTAACTGCAGTTTATGGAGAGATTCATGAGGCAGACCACAGAGAAGAGAAGTACAGTCATCTAAATGAGAGGTGACAAGAGCATGGACGAGTATGGCAGTACTGTTTTGAGCGAGAGAAGAACGAAGGTGGTTAATATTACGAAGATAAAAATATAATTTATATGTGCTGTGAAGGAAAAAGTGCTGTCCAGGATGACACCAAGACTCTTAACCTGGTGTAGCAGCAGAGTTATCGATGGATAATGAAAGACTTCTGGTTGGAACTTTAGTCAGTTTTGATTTGATGCCTGTTAGAATAAATTCAGTTGTATTGTCATTAAGTTTAAGAAAGAACAGGACGCCCACGAGATGGGACTATCAAAGTAAGAGAGGAAACAAAACAGACTCACAGGCCGTGACCCAGACTGGAGACACACAGAGAGACATGACACAAGGCTAACCTGAAACAACCAGAAAAGAGACATGGAGACATGACAGGGACCACAGATGAAGATAACCAAATATACTAACTCGCTTGTTTTAAATCAAGAACAATAATAACATATAGTTCAAAATAAGAACAACTGTGCAGGGAAGGTTAGGAAGACCATAAGAACAAAACAAAAAACAAAACAGTGTATTTTGCTTTGTTAACGTTCTGCATAAATAAAAATCACCACAATGTCTTGTTGAATCTGAAAAAGACTATGGTAAATCACCAGTTAAATATACATACTTATACATAATACAAAGCGATATGCAGTATGTATTAAATATTAAATATCACATTAAATATTGTCATGATTTTGTATTTTATAAAAACAGGAGCAGATGAAAAAAGTTTATTTGGGAAATTCATCACCTGCAGAAATTTCTTTTGAATGAATTGACATGTAGCACCTCAAACACTATTACAACACATCTGAGGCCAAAATTTCGATGTATGCTTTGGGTCATTGTCTTGTTGGAAGACCCAGCAATGACCTAAACCTAGACTACTAGCAGATTTCTGCATATTCTCATACGTTTATGTTTATTCATAAGTTTAACTGTGGGAACTGTGTTCCTGGGGTTGAAGGCCTGTCCCTTTCTTCGCCAAACATAAGCAACATCCATGTGCCCAAACAGTTCCAGTATAGTCTCATCAGGCCAAAGCACAGACTTCCAAAACTCATCTTTACCTTTCAAATTTTCACGGGCAAACCTCAGTGAGGCTGTGATGTGCTGCTCTTTGAGTAAACAGGTTCTTCTAGGACGATGCCGCTGAAGTCCACCACAATGAAGAGCCCTCCCAACTGTGTTCCTGGAAACATTCAAGAATTCAAGGATTCAAGGAGCTTTGTTGTCATTCGCATCACATGTTAACATGAGGTGGAACGAAATTATGCACACACGATCCCGGAGCGAAAAGACACAAAATAATGAAAAAACTGAATTTTTAAAAAGTAATAAATAAATTTTCTTTTTTTAAAACAAACAGAATAAAAGGTAATAAAACAATACGATAAATAATACGATAAGTAGAGTGCTACAACCTAAATACCAGTATGGAGTATGGATATAGAGCGTAGGTGTAAATAAATACTTTACCAGCAAAGGGCATGATGGCCAGCATTGATAAAGTGACGGTGTCAGTAAATGTCAGTAGTGATTAAAGTGCTACAAAAGCAGTTCTTGTCCATTTATACACTGAGAAGTCTCACAGCTTCTGGAATGAAGCTGTTTCTCAGTCTGGTGGTTTTGCATTTAATGCTCCTCAGCCTCCTGCCTGAGGGGAACATCTGTAGAAGGAGATGAGGACTGAGCTCTCCATTCCTGCATGTCTCAACCTCCTCAGGAAGTAGAGCCTCTGGTGAGCCTTCCTGATCAGGCTGGAAGTGTTGTTTTTCCAGGTGACGTTGCTATCTAGGTACATACCCAGGTACTTGTAGCTGGGTACTACTTCGACTGCAGATCCTCTGATGTGCAGGGGTGCGTGTGTGTGTGTCTTCCCCTCCTGAAGTCCACAATCATCTCCTTCATCTTCTTCTCATTTAAGCAGAGATTGTTTTGCCTGCACCAGTCCTCCAAGTGTTCCACCTCCTTCCTGTAGCCGGTCTCCTCATTGTTTGTGATGCATGCAACCACAGCTGTGTTGTCCGCAAACTTTACAATATGACAGCCTGGATGGCTGGGTGAGCAGTCATATGTAAGCAGCGTGAACAGGAGGGGACTTAGCACACAGCCCTGAGGGGAGCCAGTGCTGAGGACTCTGGAAGATGAGGAGACGTTGTGGATCCTCACAGACTGCGGTCTGTTGGTCAGGAAGTCCAAGACCCAGTTACAAAGAGAGGAGCTCAGTCCCAGAGTCAGTAATTTGTCAAGAAATTAGGGTCCTCAAAGCAGGTGTAGAGCTGGTTGTTGAGAGCCTCAGGCAGAGAAGGATCCCTGGGGCATTGTGTATCCCTGGTTTTGTAGTCAGTGATGCACTTGATACCCCTCCACATACTGCGTGGATCCTAGGAAGAAAGATGACCCTGAATCCTCCGTGCGTATGTGGCTTTGGCTCTCTTGACGCCTGCAGTCAGTTCTCTTCTAGAGAGAAGTGACTGCAGTTTGTGTGCATCACCAGAGTTTGTGTGCATCACCAGACCTGAAGGCGGCATCCCTGCCTTTCAGCAGGGCACAGACTTCTGCATTCAGCCAGGGTTTCTGGCTTGGATAGCACAGCACCGACTTGGTGGTGGTAACATCCTCCGCACACTTACTAATGTAGCCAAGAACAGCAGCTGTATACTCCTCCAAATCCAGCTTCTCCTTATACACCACAGCATCCCTGAAGACCTGCCAGTCTGTGCATTCAAAGCAATCCTGCAGTGCAGAGTCTCTGTCATTGGGCCACACAGTGATGGTTTTCTGTGTGGGTTTGGAGCGTCGTATGGGGGATGGTAGGCAGGGACCAGCATAATGCAGATGTGGCCGGAGAGGTCGAGGTGGGGGCGGGGTACTGCTCTGTATGTATCTCGCATATTGGTGTAAACACGGTCCAGCGTGTTATTTCCCCGTGTTGGTATGGTGACAGGTTGGTGAAACCTTGGCAAGATGTCTGTCAGGTTTACGTGGTTAAAATCCCCAACCACTACGTAAAAACCTTCCAGGTGCTTATTCTGAAGCGAGCTGATATTGTTGTGTAGCTCCAGAAGAGGTCAGGTCAGCAACAATCGTCTTTGCAGATGTCTGGGGTTCTGCAGTTGTTCTGCAGACAAATTCAGGATTTTGTTTCCAAGTTAGTTTTTCATAAACCATAACTCCCCAAAATTTTGTTTGAGACACTTGAGTAAGTTTAAAGCCCTTGATAAATAAATTTGTGCCTTTAATATCATTTTTTTATACTAAAGATAATAAAGTTAGTTTTATGAACATTAAGTAACAGTTTGTTAACTTTAAACCATTCAGAAATAATAGACAAGTCTTCATTTTCTTTTTTATAAGACCATCAAATTTAGAATGTGATAATAGAAGATCGGTGTCATGTAACACAGTGAGGAGAATTATTGAATTGATTATATTAATGGACCAACAGGTTCGACTATAGCAGCACAGTGGTGTGTTTAAATGAGACACAGAGACAGGAATGTGAGCAGCCGGCATTCGACAAAGTAAAACCACATAAAATTACCGATATTGGGTGCACCCTGGTAACCTGACTCCTAAACTATTCTAGAAAACAGATTACTCAAATTATTCAATGACCACTCAAAGGAAGATCTCACGCACCTTTCACATGTGGAGGATTTCACAGTCCAAATAAAACTCGTCCAAAGGGTATAGTCCAAACATTCCCAGAGTGTGAAAGAAAATAGGAATGAGAAAATGTCAGTCAGTGATCTGATGTATAACCAGCTGCACGGTGCAGCAAGGTGCAGCACGAATCTTCCATCCATCCATCCATCTTCATCCGCTTTATCTGAGGCCGGGTCGCGGGGGCAGCAGCCTAAGCAGAGAAGCCCAGACCTCCCTCTCCCCAGCCACCTCCTCCAGCTTATCCGGGGGAACACCAAGGCGTTCCCAGGCCAGCCGAGAGATATAATCTCTCCAGCGTGTCCTGGGTCTGCCCCGGGGCCTCCTCCCGGTGGGACATGCCCGGAACACCTCACCCAGGAGGCGCCCAGGAGGCATCCTTGTCAGATGCCCGAACCACCTCAACTGGCTCCTTTCGATGTGGAGGAGCAGCGGCTCTACTCTGAGCCCCTCCCGGATGGCCGAACTTCTCACCCTATCTCTAAGGGAGAGGCCAGCCACCCTTCGGAGGAAGCTCATTTCTGCCGCTTGTATCCGCGATCTCGTTCTTTCGGTCACTACCCACAGCTCGTGGCCATAGGTGAGGGTAGGGACGTAGATCGACTGGTAACTTGAGAGTTTCGCTTTTACACTCAGCTCCCTCTTCACCACGACGGACCGGTGCAGCGTCCGCATCACTGCAGCCGCAGCACCAATCCGTCTCCGGCTCCCTTCTCCCATCACTCGCGAACAAGACCCCGAGATACTTGAACTCCTCCACTTGGGGCAGGAACTCATCCCCGACCTGGAGTGGGCACTCCACCCTTTTCCGGCTGAGAACCATGGCCTCAGATTTGGAGGTGCTGATCCTCATTCCCGCTGCTTCACACTCGGCTGCGAACCGTTCCAGTGCGAGCTGGAGGCCTTCACCTGATGAAGCCAACAGAACCACATCATCCGCAAAAAGCAGAGATGAGATTCTGAGGCCACCGAAGCGAAAGCCCTCCGCCACTTGGCTGCGCCTAGAAATCCTGTCCATAAAAATTATGAACAGAACCGGTGACAAGGGGCAGCCCTGGCGGAGCCCATCACCCACCGGGAACGAGTCCGACTTATTGCCGGCAATGCGAACCAAACTCTTGCAACGGTTGTATAGGGATCGAATGGCCCGTAGCAATGGGCCAGACACCCCATACTCCCACAACACCTCCCACAGGACACCCCGAGGGACACGGTCGAATGCCTTCTCCAAGTCCACAAAACACATGTAGACTGGTTGGGCAAACTCCCATGCACCCTCAAGTATCCTTGAGAGGATAAAGAGCTGGTCCAGTGTTCCGCGACCAGGACGAAAACCACATTGTTCCTCCAGTATCCGAGGTTCGACTAGCGGACGAACTCTCCTTTCCAGCACCCTGGCATAGACTTTCCTAGGGAGGCTGAGGAGTGTGATCCCCCTGTAGTTGGAACACACCCTCCGGTCTCCCTTCTTAAAGATGGGGACCACCACCCCGGTATGCCAATCCAGGGGTACTGCCCCTGATCTCCACGCAACATTGTAGAGGCGTGTCAACCAGGACAGCCCTACAACGTCCAGAGCCTTCAGGAACTCGGGGCGGACCTCATCAACACCAGGGGCTCTGCCACCAAGGAGTTGTTTAACTGCCTCAGTGACCTCGCCCCCGGAAATTGGCGGGTCATTCCCCTCATCCCCAGACTCTGCTTCCTCCTCGGAAGACGTGTCAGTGGGATTAAGGAGGTCCTCGAAGTATTCCTTCCACCGCCTGACAATTTTCTCAGTCGACGTCAGCAGCGCTCCGCCAGCACTATACACAGTGCAGGTAGAGCACCGCTTTCCCCTCCTGAGACGCCTGACGGTTTGCCAGAATCTCTTCGAGGCAGTCCGAAAGTCTTTTTCCATGGCCTCTCCGAACTCCTCCCACACCCGAGTTTTTGCTTCAGCCACTGCCCGAGCCGCATTCCGCTTGGCCTGTCGATACCTGTCGGCTGCCTCCGGAGTCCCACAGGCTAACCAAGCCCGATAGGACTCCTTCTTCAGCCTGGTGGCTCCCTTCACCTCTGGTGTCCACCATTTGGTTCGGGGATTACCACCACGGCAGGCACCAACCACCTTGCGGCCGCAGCTCAATGCAGCAGCTTCGGCGATGGAGACGCTGAACATGGTCCATTCGGACTCAATGTCCCCAGTCTCCCTCGGAATGCTGTTGAAGCTCTGCCGGAGGTGTGCGTTGAAGATCTCGCGGACTGGGGCCTCTGCTAGACGTTCCCAGCACACCCTCACTACGCGTTTAGGTGCACCGGGTCTGTCCAGCGTCCTCCCCCGCCACCTGATCCAACTCACCACCAGGTAGTGATCAGTTGACAGCTCAGCCCCTCTCTTTACCCGAGTGTCCAGAACATATGGTTGCAGATCTGGTGATACGATTACAAAATCGATCATCGACCTGCGGCCTAGAGCGTCCTGGTGCCACGTGCACTTATGCACACTCTTATGTTCGAACAAGGTGTTCGTTATGGCCAAACTGTGATTTGCACAGAAGTCCAATAACAAAACACCGCTCGGATTCAGATCAGGGAGGCCGTTCCTCCCAATCACGCCCCTCCAGGTCTCGCTGTTGTTACCCACGTGAGCATTGAAGTCTCCCAGCAGGACAACAGAGTCTCCAGATGGGGCACCTTCCAGCACCCCCCCCAGGGACTCTAAGAAGGCTGGGTACTCTGAACTGCCACTCGGCGCATAAGCGCAGATGACAGTCAGGACCCGTTCCCCGACCCTAAGGCGCAGGGAACAAACCCTCTCATCCACCGGGAAAAACCCCAACGTACTGGCAGCAAGCCGAGGGGATATTAGAATACCCACCCCAGCCCGCCGCCTCTCACCAGGGGCAACTCCAGACTGAGACAGAGTCCAGCCCCTCTCCAGGAGACTGGTTCCAGAGCCCAAGCCATGCGTAGAGGTGAGCCCGACTACATCTAGCCGGTACCTCTCAACCTCACGCACTAATTCAGGCTCCTTCCCCACCAGAGAGGTGACATTCCATGTCCCTATTGCCAGTCTTGGCAGCCGGGGATCAGACCGCCAGGGCCTCCGCTCCTGGCCGCCGCCCAGCACACAATGCACCCGACCCCTATGGCGCCTCCTGCGGGTGGTGGGCCTGTGGGAGGATGGGCCCATGTCTCCTCTTCGGGCTGTGCCCGGCCGGGCCCCATGGACTAAGGCCCGGCCACCAGACGCTCGCCCTCGGGCACCCTCCCCGGGCCTGGCTCCAGGGCGGGGCCCCAGTAACCCTATCCCGGGCAGGGTAAACTGTTCCCTCGATATTCTCTTCATAAGGGTCTTCTGAATCGCTCTTTGTCTGGTCCCTCACCCAAGACCAATTTGCCATGGGAGACCCTACCAGGGGGCAAAAGCCCCCAGACAACATAGCCCCTGGGATCCCTGGGACACACAAACCCCTCCACCACGATAAGGTAGCGATTCACGGAGAGGGCAGAATCTTCAAGTGGAAAAAAAGGGAACCTCAGTGTCTCTTAGTCCAGGTGGGAAGGTTGGAGGAATCCACCTCAGGAGGAATCCAGCATACAAAAACCTGACCTATCAACAGACAGGATGAGAAGAGTTTAATTACGCTGTTCGTAATTTGTTCGTACTTTGTAATTAAAATACTCAAATTTGCAAAAATAATACATTTCTGTTGTACAAGCTATGCATTGCTGCAATGTTTTATTAAAACAAGTATCTAAGTTGAGTTATTGCATATGCAACAATTAATAACCAAATTATTCAGATGAATGCAGTTATTCAACAATAAAGTGCAAATGGTATGTGCTCACCGATCTCAGTGTATCATGCTTGAAGACAGCGGTATGGTGTCTCTCTGTAACATACACAGTAATGATGACATTTCAACGTAAATAAAAATAAACATAAGTTGTATTGGAAGCAGAATTAGATGAACTTTCAGGCAACTGATAACTGATAACGAGGGCTAACAATTTAGCTCCATGTGGTGCTCTTTAAAGTGGCTATAAGAGGGACTACGTTTTTATAGACATTTTTTAAATCATTAATCTAAACCAAAAATAAGAGAGGGCCCAAAATGGAACCTTGGGGAACCCCACATACAAGTTTAGCTCTATTGGAATTCTGGTTATTAACAGAGAGACGCTGTTCTCTTTCAAAAGGGTAACTAACCATTTAAGAACAATATTTTCAATTCCAATTTTAATTAGTTTGTTAAGAGAATTTTAAAATGAACTGTGTCAAATGCCTTTGACAAATCTAGGAATATACCAAGGGAATATTTTTTTTTATCATCTAAATCTGTTGTAATCTTATCTACAAGCTCTAGAAGGCCCATGTCTGTAGATATTTTTTTCTATAAATGCATACAGGTGATTATACAATAATGTCCTGATCAAAAGTTTAAGACCACCTGAAAAATTACCAAAAATTATATTTTTCATGGTTGGATCTCAACAAGGTTCCAAGCAGAGCTTTAACATGCAACAAGAAGAAATGGGAGTGAGACAAAACATTTTTTTGATCATTCATTTTATTAAAAACAACGCTTAAACTGAAACAGGCTGTTTTACAGCTGATCAAAGTTTAGGACCACATGCCTTTAAAAGCCCAAATCTGTGCAAAAATGTGGACTCATTGTCATTTCCTGTCAGGTAGTCACACTGTCGTGACGTTACTGCAAAGACAAAAAAACGTTCCTTTTTTGAACGTGGTCAGGTTGTTGAACTGCATAAGCAGGTTCTCTCACAGCACGCCATCGCTGCTGAGGTGGGATGCAGTGAGACGCTCATTTGGAATTTCTTAAATGATCCTGAGGGTTATGGAACAAAAGAGTCAAGTGGAAGACCCAAAAATATTCACCAGCACTGAGCCGGAGGATCCAGTTGGCTGTTCGTCAAGACACTGGATGATCCTCGACCCAAATTAAGGCTGGTGCGGACTGCAGCCCCATAACCATCTGAGACTGAAGGTCTTCAAAAACAAAACACGTCTTCAAAGGCCTCGTCTCCTTGAACGGCACAGAACTGACCTTTTGGACCAAACATGGGACACTGAAAGGTGGAAGAAAGTTTGATTCTGTCATGAGAACAAATGTAACCTTGATGGTCCTGATGGTTTCCAACATTACTGGCATGACAAACAGATACTACCTGAGGCGTTTTCTACGCCCACAGTGGAGGGGGTGCCATAATGGTCTGGGGTGTTTTTTCCTTCAGAGGAACAGTGGAGCTTCAGGAGGTGCAGGGGCGTCAAACGGCTGCTGGCTGTGTCCAGATGTTGCAGAGAGCATCCCTCATGACTGAGGGCCCTCATCTGTGTGGTAACGACAGGGTTTATCAACAGGACAACGTTACAGTACACAATGCTGCAGGACTTCTTCCAGGAGACTAACATCACTCTTTTAGACCATCCTGCCTGTTCCCCTGATCTAAATCCAGCTGAGAACCTTTGGGGATGGATGGCAAGGGAAGTTTACAGAAATGGACAACAGTTCCAGACAGTAGATGCCCTTCGTGCACCCGTCTGTTCCCCCTCACCTCATGGAAACGCTTGCATCAAGCACGCTGCAACGAATTCTTGAAGTGATCAACAACAACGGTGGAGCTGCTCATGACTGAGTTCATGTTTGGAACTTTGATTTCTGTTTTAGGGAGTTTACGGGTGAATTTGGAGATGTGGTCCTCAGCTGTCAGTTTAAGCGTTGTTTTTAATAAAATGAATGATCAACAAAATGTTTTGTCTCACTCCCATTTCTTCTTGTTGCATGTTGAAGCTCTACTTGGAACCTTGTTGAGATCCAACCATGCAAAATAGGATTTTTTGCCATTTTTCAGGTGGTCTTAAACTTCGGGACTGTACTATTATTATCAGACAGATGTTTTGAAATTCTTGTGTAAACTAATTTTTTAAGTACTTTGGAAAACACAGGCAACACAGAAATAGGCCAATAGTTATTAAAGAAGCTAGCATACCCAGATTTGAATAGAGGAGTTCCTTTAGCTACTTTTAAATCCCTATGTACAGTACTTGTTTCTAAAGACAAAGAAAGAACATGTGTAAAGGGTTCAATAATATGTTGTGCTACTTTCTTAATAAGACTAGCTCTTATTAAACGTCTTTCATTTTTAGTGTTTTTTGCAAATCCTGAGTACGAGTTGGAGGGTCAGACACAGCGAAACAAGAATAAATGTGATAAACATCGTTGCAAACAGGACTGGGTGATAAGACAATGTTTTTAGCTAATGAAAGGTCAATATTGGTAAAAACATCACTGAAACCATATTTCTATATATCAAGCAGATTAATGAAATTCTTAACGCCATCAGATGGTTGAGATGGAATAACCTCCAGACAAGTTTCTTTATTCATCGGTTCATTAATGACATTCATGTGTTAACAGTTTTACACATTTTCCTGACTTTTCAGAATAATAATGTTTGTTAGCTTGTTTTAATATTTGAGTAAACTAATTTTTATATTTTTTATAATGTGAAATATCAAAGGGAGTAGGACTGAAAAGAGATTTCTTTGTATTTGTAATAATGGAAGATGTTTTAATATCTGATGTAATCCATGGTTTAGAAATTTATTTTTGGTTGGTTTAGAACAAAACGCATAAATATATTTATAGATGTATTATAAATTTGAGTATTTTTTTTTATTTAGAAATATTAGTAAAAAACTCAACTAGAAGAAGATGATCTGAGACGTTAGTAAGTACTGGACCAAAATTCATTGAATTAATAAAGTAATTTGTTAACACTCTGGAATAATCGGATGTT